>NW_025533674.1:452500-544187 GCF_020615455.1 Coregonus clupeaformis | reverse complement strand
GATACAGGTATCCTGTGTTTTTGTGTGTTTCTCCTTCTGCCTAATCACAGGTGTCCTGTATGTTCCTGATTGGTGGTCGTTGAGGTGTCTGCTGATTGACCAATCAGGGAACATTCCTGTGCATTGCACCACCTGTTACTCGTTTGTTCAATCACACATCCCATTATATAAAACCAGTGACTTGTGTTTGTTGAGAGAGAGAGACTTTTTGCCATATGAGTATGGACACGGTGGTGTCCTGTGTGTTGTGTACTCACTGTTGTTAGTTACCCTATTGTAACTTTGTTAGAAGCCATTTCTTATGTGAGTGTGGACACGGTGGTGTCCTGTGTGTTGTGTACTCACTAAGTTGTTAGTTACCCTTTGGTAACTTTGTTAGAAGCCATTTCTTATGTATTGACTGGTGTCTGTGTACATTACCTTGTTGCTGATTACCCTGTTTAGTAGCTCTTCGTGTGTTTCTGGGAAAAGGGGAGTTTAAGCTAGTTGTCCCTTGGGCGTACATTACCCGTAGGAAGAAATCTGTCTATAAACACCAGTTAGACCTGAGCGGACCACCCACTGTATTTTTGCATGACTAGCAGTAGCCTAGCGGTTCTTCAGGCAGGCTAGATCAGTTTAGGGGTTTTACACTATTGTTTCATTTCTTGGGTCCTGCTCAGCCCTTTTTCCCAAACCTTTACCGTGTGTTTAGTAATAAACCATTTATGTTTGACGGTAGTTCACGGTTGTTGTGTCATTTTTGTTCTCACTGTTCCAGGTCACACTTATAATTTGCATAATTTATGTTACGGGTCTCATGTCCATCCACCCTAGACGTTTAGAGCCACGGGGTTCGTAACATAAAGTGGGGCTCGTCTGGGATCTATCTATCCCATGCTACTGCATGTAAATTAGTTAGTGTCTGGTTCAGTGTTGAGCTTAGCAGCTGTAACTACCTGTTTTTTTTTGTGTGTTCAGTAGTCGACGGCTCGTGTTGCTAGTAGGATGGCTACTTTTGATGTGGAAGCATTCTTGGAAAACCCTACGTGGGAGATTTTGAGAATTGTCGTAGAGTGGATCTACAGGCTTTGGCTGACCACTTTTCTGTACCCATACCGAGGGGTATAGTGAAAGCAGAAGTTAGGGAAGTAGTGTTAGCGATATTGTTAAACGAGTGCAGTGCTTGAGTTACCGCCACTGAGTCTGCTGCTCCTGTAGGGGATGTGGTTGCTGTTCCTGTAAGCCCATCAGTGTCTGAGGACGAGGCTAAGGCTCCAGCCACATTGCCCGTTATGACCCACTCTCCCCACTGACTGACAGTGATGCCAGGATGGATGTCCGCTCGACACGGCTCCAAATAGAGGCGGAAGAGCGGGCACAAATCAGGCAAGACAAGCTGAGATCGTAAATGGAACTAAAGGCAGAACAGAGCGCGTAAGATAGAACAGAGACGCGTAAAGCTAGAGGCAGAACAGGAGACGCGTAAGCCAGAGCAGAACAGGAGACGCGTAAGATGGAACTGGAGACGCTGTGAGGCTTGATCAAGAACTGGGCCGTAAGATGGAACTGGAGATGCGTAAAATGGAACTAGAGGCAGAAACAGCGAGGTTAGTCTCTGCTCATACTATGCCTGCTAGTGAGCCAGCCTCACCAGCGGTGTCGTCTGCTACATTTGATATTAGTAGACAGATCACCTTGGTACCTGTGTTTAGGAGTCAGAGGTTGATTCCTATTTCAGTGTGTTTGAGCGTATAGCGGTAGCATTGAAATGGCCCGACGAGGTATGGTGCCTATTACTTCAGTGTAAGCTAACAGGTAAAGCCCAAGAGGTTCTGGCAGCGCTACCTCTTGAAGACAGTTTGAATTATGAGGTGGTCAAAGCTACTGTTCTTCGTGCCTATGAGCTTGTTCCTGAGGCATATCGACAGAGATTTAGGTCTCATAAAAAGTCTCCTACTCAGACTTATGTGGAGTTTACTAGAGACAAAGGAAATCTGTTTGACAAATGGCACAGTGCTAGTAAGGTAACTGATTTTAACTCTCTACGGGAGTTAATCTTGTTAGAAGAGTTTAAAAATTGTTTACCGGAACGCATTGTGGTTTATCTGAACGAACAGAAAGTATCCTCACTGTCGGAAGCGTCTGTATTGGCAGACGAAGTTTGTGTTGACGCATAAGAGCGTGTTTTCGGCTCGTCACGGAGAGCCGGGCTGCGGAGTTGCTAACTTTTAATCCTAGTCGACCAGCAGTACATCCAGCACGCCCAAAAGATGTGCGTCACTGTTTCTATTGTCACAAGGTGGGACATATAGTTATGATTGCTTTCTGCTAAAACGCAAACCGGGGATGCCTCAGCACGCCAGGCCGCCAACGGGTGTTGGGCTGATTCGTACGGTTGTAAGGCCGGAATCAAGACAGAAGCCTCATAGTGAATGTGGTTTGAAAGTCCCTGTCCCAGATCACAGTTATGAACCGTTCATTTTGAGGGTTTGTTTCTATATCAGATGATAAAGCGTCTCAGCGTCCAGTTAGAATCCTCAGAGATACTGGTGCGGCGCAGTCGTTCATACTAGCTGATGTGTTGCCCTTGTCCAGTAATACATATTGTGGTTCCAGTGTGTTAGTACAAGGAATTGAAATGGGTTTCGTCCAGTGCCATTGCACTTTGTGAACGTACACTCTGGAGTTAGTCAGTGGATTGTTCAGAGTGGGCGTACGTCCTATGTTGCCAGTAAAAGGTGTGACATTTATAATGGGCAACGATATTGCCAGAGGAAAGGTAATACCCATATTGGAGGTATTGGATAAAAGTGACCAGTCTCTCCGAGAGCTAGCACAGGGTTATCCAGATGTGTTCCCGCTTGTGCTGTCACACGTGCTCAAGCACGACAAGTGGGGTGAAGTGGTAGATTTGTCAGACACGATTCTATTCAGAGAGTGTGACCCAGAGGATAGTTCCGAGTGCTACCTCTGAGTAAGCTGGTGCAGTCTGACCAACAGCCCAGAGAAAGGAAGAAGGATGTGGAACTTGTTGCTGAAGCAATACAGTTACCAGTTACTCGTGAGCAGCTGATCGCTAACCAACAGGTTGACATTAGCCTGGCTAAATGTTTTTCTAGTGTTGTCTCAGAGGACGAGCTAAAGAAGAAAAACATGGCATACTTCATTGATGGTAATCTCCTCATGCGTAAATGGACATCCCATGTTGACGCTGAGCGGAGATTGGAATGCTGTTACCAAATAGTGATTCCTACAGCCTTCGACAAAATGTTTTATCCTCGCTCATGATCACCAGTGGTCCGGACATCTGGGAGTCACCAAGACTTATGATCGTGTTTTGCGACATTTCTTTTGGCCTGGTTTAAAACAAGATGTGGCTCAGTTCTGTCGGACTTGCCACACCTGTCAAGTAGTTGGGAAACCGAACCAGGTTATTTCCCCGCCTCTTTGTCCCATACCGGCCATAGGTGAACCATTCGAACATGTGATGGTTGATTGTGTTGGACCATTACCAAAAACAAAATCTGGTAACCAGTTTATGTTGACAATTATGTGTGTGGCCACCAGGTACCCAGAGGCCATTCCTCTGCGAAGGATTACTGCTCGGTGGTGAGTAAAGCGTTGATCAAATTCTTCTCAACTTTTGGATTACCTAAGGTGATACAAACTGATCAGGTACGAATTTCCTTTCTAAACTTTTCAAACAAGTGTTAAAATCCTTGTCAGTTACACACCGTGTGTCAAGCGCATATCACCCAGAGTCTCAGGGTGCGCTTGAACGCTGGCATCAGACCCTGAAGTCTATGCTCCGTAAATATTGTTTGGAATCTGAGAAAGATTGGGATGAGGGAGTTCCTCTAGTGTTGTTTGCTGTCCGTGAGACAGTACAGGAATCCCTAGGGTTCAGCCCAGCTGAACTGGTGTTTGGACACACCATGAGAGGACCTATGAAAGTCCTTAAGGATCAGTTTTTGTCACAAGAGTTGTGTGTGAAAGAAAATGTGTTGGACTACGTTAGTCGCTCGTGAGCGCCTACATGCTGCCTGTGCTCTAGCAAAGGAAGCGCTGTCTTCCCTCACAGAAACGGATGAAACGACACTATGACACACAGGCTGTTTCTCGTTCACTGCAGCCAGGTGACCGAGTTCTTGTGTTGTTGCCTGTGCCAGGAGCGTCATTGTCAGCACGTTTCGCTGGTCCTTATGTCATTGAAAAGAAACTAACTGAAACTGACTATGTGATACAGACTCCTGATAGAAAACGCCAATCTCGTGTGTGCCAACGTTAACATGTTGAAGACATACCACAACAGACCCGTTACTCAGGTAGACAGTCCAGAGAAACTGGCCGAGTCGGCTGTCTCTGTTGCTGCTACGGCTGTAGTGGGAGGTCATGTTAATGATGTGGGACGGAGATGGTTTGGAGTTGCGCAATACTCAGCAGCAGTGTGCTAGATTGCCCAATTCAGAGATGCTGCTGTCTCTCCCGTCAAGCCTGATTCATTTAACGGACAGACAGTCAGATGATATTGTGAGACTATTACACAGCTTTCCATGTCTTTTTAATGATGTTCCTACATGTACAAATGTGTTAGAACATGACATTAATGTTGGAAACGCTGCACCTATCAAGCAACATCCTTATCGTGTCAACGTCGCTAAGAGAAAGATAATGAGGGGTGAGGTCGGTTATTTGCTGGAGAATAACCTGGCTATGCCAAGTTCAAGTCCTTGGAGTTCTCCGTGCATTCTGGTTCCTAAACCTGATGGGACATCCAGATTATGTAAGGACTATCGGAAAGTCAATGCTGTCACAGTGCCCGACTTGTTCCGTTACCCAGACTGGATGACTGTATTGATACTGTTGGTGCTGCTACCTATGTAACCAAATTAGATCTTCTAAAGGTTACTGGCAGGTGCCGTTAACCCCACGTGCCTCCGACATCTCTGCATTTGTGACCCCAGATCACTTCCTACAATATGCTGTCATGGCATTTGGGATGCGGAACGCACCAGCCACTTTCCAACGCCTGGTTAACACAGTATTGGCTGGAGTTCCTAATTGTAGTGCTTACCTTGATGATCTGGTCATTTATTCAACTGAGTGGATCTGATCATGTTAACACTCTAAGGGTAGTGTGTGAACGTCTAGCAACCGCTTCTCTAACCCTGAACTTAGCAAAGTCGCGAGTTTGGGAAGGCTACTGTTACTTATCTTGGTAAACAGGTTGGCCATGGTCAGGTGCGCCCTGTAGATGCCAAGGTCTCAGCTATAAACGCATTTCCGCACCTACCACCAGAAGAGAGCTACGCCGCTTTTTTAGGGATGGTTGGCTACTACCGTAGTTTCTGTAAAAATTTCTCTGCGGTAGTTGCTCCAATAACGGATTTGCTCAGTCCGGCGAGAAAATTTGTATGGTCTGAAGATTGTTGTACTGCTTTCAACACTGCTAAAGCACTCTTGTGTAGTACTCCTGTTCTTGCTGCGCCAGATTTTGAGCGGCCGTTTAAACTGGAGGTAGATGCAAGTGCCAGAGGTGCTGGTGCTGTTCTACTGCAGCAAGACCAGAGTGGAGTGGACCATCCTGTCTGTTATTTTTCACGGAAATTTAACAAATGTCAGACAAACTATTCCACCATTGAACAAGAAGCTCTAGCTTTGTTGTTAGCTCTGCAGTACTTTGAAGTTTATGTTGGTTCCAGTGCATTACCAGTGGTAGTGTATACTGACCATAACACCTTAGTTTTTCTCCACCGGATGTGCAACCAGAACCAACGCCTTATGCGTTGGGCACTTTGTCGTGCAAAATTATAATTTGGAGATCCGCCACAAAAAGGGGTTAGATAATGTGTTGGCAGATGCTTTGTCTCGTGTGTAATGATCTAGGTTTTTTTTGTTATCCCGGTAGGATGATTTGTGAATTTGGGGGTTGTGATAGTACGTATGCAAACCATTGTGGTTTGCTCTTTTAAGGGTGGGGAGTGTTACGGATACAGGTATCCTGTGTTTTTGTGTGTTTCTCTCCTTCTGCCCTAATCACAGGTGTCCTGTATGTTCCTGATTGGTGGTCGTTGAGGTGTCTGCTGATTGGACCAATCAGGGAACATTCCTGTGCATTGCACCACCTGTTACTCGTTTGTTCAATCACACATCCCATTATATAAAACCAGTGACTTGTGTTTGTTGAGAGAGAGAGACTTTTGCCATATGTGAGTATGGACACGGTGGTGTCCTGTGTGTTGTGTACTCACTAAGTTGTTGGTTACCCTATTGGTAACTTTGTTAGAGCCATTTCTTTATGTGAGTGTGGACACGGTGGTGTCCTGTGTGTGTGTACTCACTAAGTTGTTGGTTACCCCTATTGGTAACTTTGTTAGAAGCCATTCTTTATGTGAGTGTGGATACTGTGGTGTCCTGTGTATTGTGTACACTTTGTTGCTGATTACCCTGTTTGGTAGCTTTGTGTGTTTCTGGGAAAAGGGAGTTTAAGCTAGTTGCCCTTGGGCGTACATTACCCGTAGGAAGAAATCTGTCTATAAACACCAGTTAGACCTGGAGCGGACCACCCACTGTATTTTTGTATGACTAGCAGTAGCTCAGCGGTTCTTCAGGCAGGCTAGATCAGTTTAGGGGGTTTTACACTATTGTTTCATTTCTTGGGTCCTGCTCAGCCCTTTTTCCCAAACCTTTACCGTGTGATGGTGACAACTAGCGAAGGAGAGATGGAGATAACTAAAGAAGGAGAGAGGGAGACAACTAAAGAAGGAGAGAGTGAGACCATTAAAGAAGGAGAGAGGGAGACAACTAAAGAAGGAGAGAGGGAGAAAACTAAAGAAGGAGAGAGGGAGACAACTAAAGAAGGAAAGAGGGAGACAACTAAAGAAGGAGAGAGGGAGACAACTAAAGAAGGAGAGAGGGAGACAACTAAAGAAGGAGAGAGGGAGACAACTAAAGAAGGAGAGATGGAGACAACTAAAGAAGGAGAGAGGGAGACAACTAAAGAAGGAGAGAGGGAGACAACTAAAGAAGGAGAGAGGGAGACAACTAAAGAAGGAGAGATGGAGACAACTAAAGAAGGAGAGAGGGAGACAACTAAAGAAGGAGAGAGGGAGACAACTAAAGAAGGAGAGAGGGAGACAACTAAAGAAGGAGAGAGGGAGACAACTAAAGAAGGAGAGATGGAGGCAACTAAAGAAGGAGAGAGGGAGACAACTAAAGAAGGAGAGAGGGAGACAACTAAAGAAGGAGAGAGTCAGACAATTAAAGAAGGAGAGAGTCAGACAATTAAAGAAGGAGAGAGGGAGACAACTAGAGAAGGAGAGAGGGAGACAACTAGAGAAGGAGAGAGGGAGAAAACTAGAGAAAGAGAGAGGGTGACAACTAAAGAAGGAGAGTAGGAGACAACTAAAGAAGGAGAGAGGGAGACAACTAAAGAAGGAGAGAGGGAGACAACTAAAGAAGGAGAGAGGGAGACAACTAAAGAAGGAACAAGGGAGATAGGGAGACAACTAGAGAAGGAGAGATTTTTTATTATTTTTTTTTATTTCACCTTTATTTAACCAGGTAAGCCAGTTGAGAACAGGTTCTCATTTACAACTGCGACCTGGCCAAGATAAAGCAAAGTAGTGCAATAAAAACAACACAGAGTTACATATGGGGTAAAAAAAAACATAAAGTCAGAAATACAACAGAAAATATATATACAGTGTGTGCAAATGTAGCAAGTTATGGAGGTAAGGCAATAAATAGGCTATAGTGCAGAATAATTACAATAGTATTAACACTGGAATGCTAGATGTGCAAGAGATTATGTGCAAATAGAGATACTGGGGTGCAAAAGAGCAAAATAAATAACAATATAGGGATGAGGTAGTTGGGTGGGCTAATTTCAGATGGGCTGTGTACAGGTGCAGTGATCGGTAAGGTGCTCTGACAACTGATGCTTAAAGTTAGTTGAGGGAGATAAGAGTCTCCAGCTCAGAGATTTTTGCAATTCGTTCCAGTCATTGGCAGCAGAGAACTGGAAGGAATGGCGGCCAAAGGAGGTGTTGGCTTTGGGAATGACCAGTGAGATATACCTGCTGGAGCGCAGACTACGGGTGGGTGCTGCTATGGTGACCAATGAGCTAAGATAAGGCGGGGATTTGCCTAGCAGTGATTTATAGATGGCCTGGAGCCAGTGGGTTTGACTGACGAACATGTAGTGAGGACCAGCCAACAAGAGCGTACAGGTCACAGTGGTGGGTAGTGTATGGGGCTTTGGAGACAAAACGGATGGCACTGTGATAGACTACATCCAATTTGCTGAGTAGAGTGTTGGAGGCTATTTTGTAAATGACATCGCCGAAGTCAAGGATCGGTAGGATAGTCAGTTTTACGAGGGCATGTTTGGCAGCATGAGTGAAGGAGGCTTTGTTGCGAAATAGGAAGCCGATTCTAGATTTAACTTTGGATTGGAAGATGGAGATAACTAAAGAAGGAGAGAGGGAGACAACTAAAGAAGGAGAGAGTGAGACCATTAAAGAAGGAGAGAGGGAGACAACTAAAGAAGGAGAGATGGAGACAACTAAAGAAGGCGAGAGGGAGACAACTAAAGAAGGAGAGAGGGAGACAACTAAAGAAGGAGATAGGGAGACAACTAAAGAAGGAGAGAGGGAGACAACTAAAGAAGGAGAGATGGAGACAACTAAAGAAGGAGAGAGGGAGACAACTAGAGAAGGAGAGATGGTGACAACTAGCGAAGGAGAGATGGAGATAACTAAAGAAGGAGAGAGGGAGACAACTAAAGAAGGAGAGAGTGAGACCATTAAAGAAGGAGAGAGGGAGACAACTAAAGAAGGAGAGAGGGAGACAACTAAAGAAGGAGAGAGGGAGACAACTAAAGAAGGAAAGAGGGAGACAACTAAAGAAGGAGAGAGGGAGACAACTAAAGAAGGAGAGAGGGAGACAACTAAAGAAGGAGAGAGGGAGACAACTAAAGAAGGAGAGATGGAGACAACTAAAGAAGGAGAGAGGGAGACAACTAAAGAAGGAGAGAGGGAGACAACTAAAGAAGGAGAGAGGGAGACAACTAAAGAAGGAGAGATGGAGACAACTAAAGAAGGAGAGAGGGAGACAACTAAAGAAGGAGAGAGGGAGACAACTAAAGAAGGAGATGGGGAGACAACTAAAGAAGGAGAGAGGGAGACAACTAAAGAAGGAGAGAGGGAGACAACTAAAGAAGGAGAGAGGGAGACAACTAAAGAAGGAGAGAGGGGAGACAACTAAAGAAGGAGAGAGGGAGACAACTAAAGAAGGAGAGAGGGAGACAACTAAAGAAGGAGAGAGGGAGACAACTAAAGAAGGAGAGAGGAGGCAACTAAAGAAGGAGAGAGGGAGACAACTAAAGAAGGAGAGAGGGAGACAACTAAAGAAGGAGAGAGGTCAGACAATTAAAGAAGGAGAGAGTCAGACAATTAAAGAAGGAGAGAGGGAGACAACTAGAGAAGGAGAGAGGGAGACAACTAGAGAAGGAGAGAGGGAGAAAACTAGAGAAAGAGAGAGGGTGACAACTAAAGAAGGAGAGTAGGAGACAACTAAAGAAGGAGAGAGGAGACAACTAAAGAAGGAGAGAGGGAGACAACTAAAGAAGGAGAGAGGGAGACAACTAAAGAAGGAACAAGGGAGAGAGGGAGACAACTAGAGAAGGAGAGATTTTTTATTATTTTTTTTTATTTCACCTTTATTTAACCAGGTAAGCCAGTTGAGAACAGGTTCTCATTTACAACTGCGACCTGGCCAAGATAAAGCAAAGTAGTGCAATAAAAACAACACAGGAGTTACATATGGGGTAAAAAAAACATAAAGTCAGAAATACAACAGAAAATATATATACAGTGTGTGCAAATGTAGCAAGTTATGGAGGTAAGGCAATAAATAGGCTATAGTGCAGAATAATTACAATAGTATTAACACTGGAATGCTAGATGTGCAAGAGATTATGTGCAAATAGAGATACTGGGGGTGCAAAAGAGCAAAATAAATAACAATATAGGGATGAGGTAGTTGGGTGGGCTAATTTCAGATGGGCTGTGTACAGGTGCAGTGATCGGTAAGGTGCTCTGACAACTGATGCTTAAAGTTATTGAGGGAGATAAGAGTCTCCAGCTTCAGAGATTTTTTGCAATTCGTTCCAGTCATTGGCAGCAGAGAACTGGAAGGAATGAGCGCTAAAGGAGGTGTTGGCTTCGGGAATGACCAGTGAGATATACCTGCTGGAGCGCAGACTACGGGTGGGTGCTGCTATAGTGACCAATGAGCTAAGATAAGGCGGGATTTGCCTAGCAGTGATTTATAGATGGCCTGGAGCCAGTGGGTTTGACGACGAACATGTAGTGAGGACCAGCCAACAAGAGCGTACAGGTCACAGTGGTGGGTAGTGTATGGGGCTTTGGAGACAAAACGGATGGCACTGTGATAGACTACATCCAATTTGCTGAGTAGAGTGTTGGAGGCTATTTTGTAAATGACATCGCCGAAGTCAAGGATCGGTAGGATAGTCAGTTTTACGAGGGCATGTTTGGAAGCATGAGTGAAGGAGGCTTTGTTGCGAAATAGGAAGCCGATTCTAGATTTAACTTTGGATTGGAAGATGGAGATAACTAAAGAAGGAGAGAGGGAGACAACTAAAGAAGGAGAGAGTGAGACCATTAAAGAAGGAGAGAGGGAGACAACTAAAGAAGGAGAGATGGAGACAACTAAAGAAGGCGAGAGGGAGACAACTAAAGAAGGAGAGAGGGAGACAACTAAAGAAGGAGATAGGGAGACAACTAAAGAAGGAGAGAGGGAGACAACTAAAGAAGGAGAGATGGAGACAACTAAAGAAGGAGAGAGGGAGACAACTAGAGAAGGAGAGATGGTGACAACTAGCGAAGGAGAGATGGAGATAACTAAAGAAGGAGAGAGGGAGACAACTAAAGAAGGAGAGAGTGAGACCATTAAAGAAGGAGAGAGGGAGACAACTAAAGAAGGAGAGAGGGAGACAACTAAAGAAGGAGAGAGGGAGACAACTAAAGAAGGAAAGAGGGAGACAACTAAAGAAGGAGAGAGGGAGACAACTAAAGAAGGAGAGAGAGAGACAACTAAAGAAGGAGAGAGGGAGACAACTAAAGAAGGAGAGATGGAGACAACTAAAGAAGGAGAGAGGGAGCCAACTAAAGAAGGAGAGAGGAGACAACTAAAGAAGGAGAGAGGGAGACAACTAAAGAAGGAGAGATGGAGACAACTAAAGAAGGAGAGAGGGAGACAACTAAAGAAGGAGAGAGGGAGACAACTAAAGAAGGAGATGGGGAGACAACTAAAGAAGGAGAGAGGGAGACAACTAAAGAAGGAGAGAGGGAGGCAACTAAAGAAGGAGAGAGGGAGACAACTAAAGAAGGAGAGAGGGAGACAACTAAAGAAGGAGAGAGTCAGACAATTAAAGAAGGAGAGAGTCAGACAATTAAAGAAGGAGAGAGGGAGACAACTAGAGAAGGAGAAAGGGAGACAACTAGAGAAGGAGAGAGGGAGAAAACTAGAGAAGGAGAGAGGGTGACAACTAAAGAAGGAGAGTAGGAGACAACTAAAGAAGGAGAGAGGGAGACAACTAAAGAAGGAGAGAGGGAGACAACTAAAGAAGGAGAGAGGGAGACAACTAAAGAAGGAACAAGGGAGAGAGGGAGACAACTAGAGAAGGAGAGAGGGAGACAACTAGAGAAGGAGAGATGGATATAACTAAAGAAGGAGAGAGGGAGTACAACTAAAGAAGGAGAGAGGGAGACAACTAAAGAAGGAGAGAAGGAGACAACTAAAGAAGGAGAGAAGGAGACAACTAAAGAAGGAGCGAGGGAGACAACTAAAGAAGGAGAGAGGGAGACAACTAAAGAAGGAGAGAGGGAGACAACTAAAGAAGGAGAGCGGGAGACAACTAAAGAAGGAGAGATGGAGATAACTAAAGAAGGAGAGAGGGAGAGAGGGAGACAACTAAAGAAGGAGAGATTGAGAGAGGGAGAGAACTAAAGAAGGATAGATGGAGACAACTAAAGAAGGAGAAAGGGAGACAACTAAAGAAGGAGAGAGGGAGACAACTAAAGAAGGAGAGATGGAGACAACTAAAGAAGGAGAGAGGGAGACAACTAAAGAAGGAGAGAGGGAGACAACTAAAGAAGGAGAGAGGGAGACAACTAAAGAAGGAGAGAGGGAGACAACTAAAGAAGGATAGAGGGAGACAACTAAAGAAGGAGAAAGGGAGACAACTAAAGAAGGAGAGATGGAGACACCTAAAGAAGGCGAGAGGGAGACAACTAAAGAAGGAGAGAGGGAGACAACTAAAGAAGGAGAGAGGGAGACAACTAAAGAAGGAGAGAGGGAGACAACTAGAGAAGGTGAGATGGTGACAACTAGCGAAGGAGAGATGGAGATAACTAAAGAAGGAGAGAGGGAGACAACTAAAGAAGGAGAGAGTGAGACCATTAAAGAAGGAGAGGAGAGACAACTAAAGAAGGAGAGATGGAGACAACTAAAGAAGGAGAGAGGGAGACAACTAAAGAAGGAGAGAGGGAGACAACTAAAGAAGGAAAGAGGGAGACAACTAAAGAAGGAGAGAGGGAGACAACTAAAGAAGGAGAGATGGAGACAACTAAAGAAGGAGAGAGGAGACAACTAAAGAAGGAGAGAGGGAGACAACTAAAGAAGGAGAGAGGGAGACAACTAAAGAAGGAGAGAGGGAGACAACTAAAGAAGGAGAGATGGAGACAACTAAAGAAGGAGAGAGGGAGACAACTAAAGAAGGAGAGAGGGAGACAACTAAAGAAGGAGAGAGGGAGACAACTAAAGAAGGAGAGATGGAGACAACTAAAGAAGGAGAGAGGGAGACAACTACAGAAGGAGAGATGGTGACAACTAGAGAAGGAGAGATGGAGACAACTAAAGAAGGAGAGAGGGAGACAACTAAAGAAGGAGAGATGGAGACAACTAAAGAAGGAGAGAGGGAGACAACTAAAGAAGGAGAGAGGGAGACAACTAAAGAAGGAGAGATGGAGACAACTAAAGAAGGAGAGTGGGAGACAACTAAAGAAGGAGAGAGGGAGACAACTAAAGAAGGAGAGAGGGAGACAACTAAAGAAGGAGAGATGGAGACAACTAAAAAAGGAGAGAGGGAGACAACTAAAGAAGGAGAGAGGGAGACAACTAAAGAAGGAGAGAGGGAGACAACTAAAGAAGGAGAGAGGGAGACAATTAAAGAAGGAGAGAGTGAGACAATTAAAGAAGGAGAGAGGGAGACAACTAAAGAAGGAGAGATGGAGACAACTAAAGAAGGAGAGAGGGAGACAACTAAAGAAGGAGAGAGGGAGACAACTAAAGAAGGAGAGAGGGAGACAACTAGAGAAGGAGAGAGGGAGAAAACTAGAGAAGGAGAGAGGGTGACAACTAAAGAAGGAGTGTAGGAGACAACTAAAGAAGGAGAGAGGGAGACAACTAAAGAAGGAGGGAGGGAGACAACTAAAGAAGGAGAGAGGGAGACAACTAAAGAAGGAGAGAGGGAGACAACTAAAGAAGGAACAAGGGAGAGAGGGAGACAACTAGAGAAGGAGAGAGGGAGACAACTAGAGAAGGAGAGATGGAGATAACTAAAGAAGGAGAGAGGGAGACAACTAAAGAAGGAGAGAGGGAGACAACTAAAGAAGGAGAGAGGGAGACAACTAGAAAAGGAGAGAGGGAGAAAACTAGAGAAGGAGAGAGGGAGACAACTAAAGAAGGAGAGAAGGAGACAACTAAAGAAGGAGCGAGGGAGACAACTAAAGAAGGAGAGAGGGAGACAACTAAAGAATGAGAGAGGGAGACAACTAAAGAAGGAGAGAGTGAGACAACTAAAGAAGGAGAGAGGGAGACAACTAGAGAAGGAGAGATGGAGATAACTAAAGAAGGAGAGAGGGAGACAACTAAAGAAGGAGAGATGGAGAAAACTAAAGAAGGCGAGAGGGAGACAACTAAAGAATGAGAGAGGGAGACAACTAAAGAAGGAGAGAGGGAGACAACTAAAGAAGGAGAGATGGAGACAACTAAAGAAGGAGAGAGGGAGACAACTAGAGAAGGAGAGATGGTGACAACTAGAGAAGGAGAGATGGAGATAACTAAAGAAGGAGAGAGTGAGACCATTAAAGAAGGAGAGAGGGAGACAACTAAAGAAGGAGAGATGGAGACAACTAAAGAAGGAGAGAGGGAGACAACTAAAGAAGGAGAGAGGGAGACAACTAAAGAAGGAGAGAGGGAGACAACTAAAGAAGGAGAGATGGAGACAACTAAAGAAGGAGAGAGGGAGACAACTAAAGAAGGAGAGAGGGAGACAACTAAAGAAGGAGAGAGGGAGACAACTAAAGAAGGAGAGAGGGAGACAACTAAAGAAGGAGAGATGGAGACAACTAAAGAAGGAGAGAGGAGAAAACTAAAGAAGGAGAGAAGGAGACAACTAAAGAAGGAGAGAGGGAGACAACTAAAGAAGGAGAGAGGGAGGCAACTAAAGAAGGAGAGAGAGGGAGACAACTAAAGAAGGAGAGAGGGAGACAACTAAAGAAGGAGAGAGTCAGACAATTAAAGAAGGAGAGAGTCAGACAATTAAAGAAGGAGAGAGGGAGACAACTAGAGAAGGAGAGAGGGAGACAACTAGAGAAGGAGAGAGGGAGAAAACTAGAGAAGGAGAGAGGGTGACAACTAAAGAAGGAGAGTAGGAGACAACTAAAGAAGGAGAGAGGGAGACAACTAAAGAAGGAGAGAGGGAGACAACTAAAGAAGGAGAGAGGGAGACAACTAAAGAAGGAACAAGGGAGAGAGGGAGACAACTAGAGAAGGAGAGAGGGAGACAACTAGAGAAGGAGAGATGGAGATAACTAAAGAAGGAGAGAGGGAGACAACTAAAGAAGGAGAGAGGGAGACAACTAAAGAAGGAGAGAAGGAGACAACTAAAGAAGGAGAGAAGGAGACAACTAAAGAAGGAGCGAGGGAGACAACTAAAGAAGGAGAGAGGGAGACAACTAAAGAAGGAGAGAGGGAGACAACTAAAGAAGGAGAGCGGGAGACAACTAAAGAAGGAGAGAGGGAGACAACTAAAGAAGGAGAGATGGAGACAACTAAAGAAGGCGAGAGGGAGACAACTAAAGAAGGAGAGAGGGAGACAACTAAAGAAGGAGATAGGGAGACAACTAAAGAAGGAGAGATGGAGACAACTAAAGAAGGAGAGAGGGAGACAACTAGAGAAGGAGAGATGGTGACAACTAGCGAAGGAGAGATGGAGATAACTAAAGAAGGAGAGAGGGAGACAACTAAAGAAGGAGAGAGTGAGACCATTAAAGAAGGAGAGAGGGAGACAACTAAAGAAGGAGAGAGGGAGACAACTAAAGAAGGAGAGAGGGAGACAACTAAAGAAGGAGAGATGGAGACAACTAAAGAAGGAGAGAGGGAGACAACTAAAGAAGGAGAGAGGGAGACAACTAAAGAAGGAGAGAGGGAGACAACTAAAGAAGGAGAGGGGGAGACAACTAAAGAAGGAGAGAGGAGACAACTAAAGAAGGAGAGAGGGAGACAACTAAAGAAGGAGAGAGGGAGACAACTAAAGAAGGAGAGAGGGAGACAACTAAAGAAGGAGAGAGGGAGACAACTAAAGAAGGAGAGAGGGAGACAACTAAAGAAGGAGAGAGTCAGACAATTAAAGAAGGAGAGAGGGAGACAACTAAAGAAGGAGAGAGGGAGACAACTAGAGAAGGAGAGAGGGAGACAACTAGAGAAGGAGAGAGGGAGAAAACTAGAGAAGGAGAGAGGGTGACAACTAAAGAAGGAGAGTAGGAGACAACTAAAGAAGGAGAGAGGGAGACAACTAAAGAAGGAGAGAGGGAGACAACTAAAGAAGGAACAAGGGAGAGAGGGAGACAACTAGAGAAGGAGAGAGGGAGACAACTAGAGAAGGAGAGATGGAGATAACTAAAGAAGGAGAGAGGGAGACAACTAAAGAAGGAGAGGGAGACAACTAAAGAAGGAGAGAAGGAGGCAACTAAAGAAGGAGAGAAGGAGACAACTAAAGAAGGAGCGAGGGAGACAACTAAAGAAGGAGAGAGGGAGACAACTAAAGAAGGAGAGCGGGAGACAACTAAAGAAGGAGAGATGGAGATAACTAAAGAAGGAGAGAGGGAGAGAGGGAGACAACTAAAGAAGGAGAGATTGAGAGAGGGAGATAACTAAAGAAGGATAGATGGAGACAACTAAAGAAGGAGAGAGGGAGACAACTAAAGAAGGAGAGAGGGAGACAACTAAAGAAGGAGAGAGGGAGACAACTAAAGAAGGAGAGAGGGAGACAACTAAAGAAGGAGAGAGGGAGATAACTAAAGAAGGAGAGATGGAGACAACTAAAGAAGGAGAGAGGGAGACATCTAAAGAAGGAGAGAGGGAGACAACTAAAGAAGGAGAGAGGGAGACAACTAAAGAAGGAGAGATGGAGACAACTAAAGAAGGCGAGAGGGAGACAACTAAAGAAGGAGAGAGGGAGACAACTAAAGAAGGAGATAGGGAGACAACTAAAGAAGGAGAGAGGGAGACAACTAAAGAAGGAGAGAGGGAGACAACTAAAGAAGGAGAGAGGGAGACAACTAGAGAAGGAGAGATGGTGACAACTAGCGAAGGAGAGATGGAGATAACTAAAGAAGGAGAGAGGGAGACAACTAAAGAAGGAGAGAGTGAGACCATTAAAGAAGGAGAGAGGGAGACAACTAAAGAAGGAGAGATGGAGACAACTAAAGAAGGAGAGAGGGAGACAACTAAAGAAGGAGAGAGGGAGACAACTAAAGAAGGAAATAGGGAGACAACTAAAGAAGGAGAGAGGGAGACAACTAAAGAAGGAGAGATGGAGACAACTAAAGAAGGAGAGAGGGAGACAACTAAAGAAGGAGAGATGGAGACAACTAAAGAAGGAGAGAGGAGACAACTAAAGAAGGAGAGAGGGAGACAACTAAAGAAGGAGAGATGGAGACAACTAAAGAAGGAGAGAGGGAGACAACTAAAGAAGGAGAGAGGGAGTCAACTAAAGAAGGAGAGAGGGAGACAACTAGAGAAGGAGAGAGGGAGACAACTAGAGAAGGAGAGAGGGAGACAACTAGAGAAGGAGAGAGGGAGAAAACTAGAGAAGGAGAGAGGGTGACAACTAAAGAAGGAGAGTAGGAGACAACTAAAGAAGGAGAGAGGGAGACAACTAAAGAAGGAGAGAGGGAGACAACTAAAGAAGGAGAGAGGAGACAACTAAAGAAGGAACAAGGGAGAGAGGGAGACAACTAGAGAAGGAGAGAGGGAGACAACTAGAGAAGGAGAGATGGAGATAACTAAAGAAGGAGAGAGGGAGACAACTAAAGAAGGAGAGAGGGAGACAACTAAAGAAGGAGAGAAGGAGACAACTAAAGAAGGAGCGAGGGAGACAACTAAAGAAGGAGCGAGGGAGACAACTAAAGAAGGAGAGAGGGAGACAACTAAAGAAGGAGAGCGGGAGACAACTAAAGAAGGAGAGATGGAGATAACTAAAGAAGGAGAGAGGGAGAGAGGGAGACAACTAAAGAAGGAGAGATTGAGAGAGGGAGATAACTAAAGAAGGATAGATGGAGACAACTAAAGAAGGAGAGAGGGAGACAACTAAAGAAGGAGAGAAGGAGACATCTAAAGAAGGAGAGATGGAGATAAGTAGAGAAGGAGACAACTAAAGAAGGAGAGATGGAGATAACTAGAGAAGGAGAGAGGGAGCCAACTAAAGAAGGAGAGAGGGAGACAACTAAAGAAGGAGAGAGGGAGACAACTAAAGAAGGAGAGATGGAGACAACTAAAGAAGGAGTGAGGGAGACAACTAAAGAAGGAGAGAGGGAGACAACTAAAGAAGGAGAGATGGAGACAACTAAAGAAGGAGAGAGGGAGACAACTAGAGAAGGAGAGAGAGAGACAACTAGAGAAAGAGAGAGGGAGACAACTAAAGAAGGAGAGAGGGAGACAACTAAAGAAGGAGAGATGGAGACAACTAAAGAAGGAGAGAGGGAGACAACTAGAGAAGGAGAGATGGAGACAACTAGAGAAAGAGAGAGGGAGACAACTAGAGAAGGAGAGAGGGAGACAACTAGAGAAGGAGAGAGGGAGACAACTAGAGAAGGAGAGAGGGAGACAACTAGAGAAGGAGAGAGGGAGACAACTAGAGAGAGCATGAAAGACAGGAGAGTGTCAATATGGTGCTAAAAATGTGATCAATTTCACAGTGATTGTGTTAACCTCTTTGATGTACAGTAGAAGAGAGACTTTCTACATTTTAGTCATTTAGCAGACGCTCTTTTCCAGAGCGACTTACAGTTAGTGAGTGCATACGTTTTCATACTGGCCCCCCGTGGGAAACAAACCCACAACCCTGCCGTTGCAAGCGCCATGCTCTACCAACTGAGCTACAGGGGACTACCCTCCACTCTGCTGATGGTTAAAGAGAAACACTTGGTGCTACTAGAATGAGATTACTGTGTACAGTATTTAGCCATGGGCGTCAGCAGGGAATGGCCCTATTGCAAGAAAACACTACTGCAATGAGCAGTGAGAAAAGGATCTGTGGAATTCCATCTAGTTAGAGGATCAGACGACAGAGGTGGGTTCAAGTCACTATTATTCGGGTCACAAGCAAGTCTCAAGTCACAAGGTCCGAGTCTCAAGTCGAGTCCCAAGTAGAACGGGTCAAGACTCGAGTCAAGTCGAAGTCATGCATTCTAAGAGCAAGTCATGTCAAGTCACAAGTTTTCAAGTCAAGTCTCAAGTCCAGTAAAAAAAAATCTAGACATGCAAAGACTTTGTCTATTTATTGAGGACAGCGCTTTTTATTATTTTGTCTAGAAAATATTTTGATTATCCTATTTAATTGTGAAAGAGTCGTAAGGGCATGAAATCAGCAGAAGGCAAGGCAGGTTGATGTGCTCAGCGGGTAGATTTATTTACAGGTCTTGGTGATCCAATAGTGAAAATATGTACCAAATATACACGGATATATATATGGGCAATAGCCCAAAATAAATAGCCTCTGTATCAGGTTTAACCTGTCCAATCTGAATGGACACCGGGAGAGGGCAAGACTGTACAGCCTCCCCTTGAGAAACCAAATGGAATGTGTCAAACAGGAGCTCAAACAGGTAGGCCTAGATAATATAAGCACTTGGCCCCCAGGACCATACAATAACCCAATTGGCAATTACAACCAATAGACTGGTTCTTCAATGTAAAAGGCAATTTCCACATCCATTGTTACATTGGTACATTCGTCTTAAATCAGACTTAATGATATTTCAACACCACGCATACATGGAACAATAATCTTCCCTTATTCAACGTTCTGACTCCAAAGCTTGGAACGCAGGCCACGGAGACTATTTCTATACGCGCCTATTACTCACAACAACATTGACATAGACACACGGAACTCCGACACACGGAACTCCGACATAACCCGGAAAATAGGAACAAAGGAAACCATACATTGAATTAAATCAACAGAACTTCTTCCTCATGAGTCTTGCGGAACGTTCGTGTGCACTATAAACATCACACCCACTCAGATCAGTGTAAGAAATGGTTGGCTAAATGAAAGTGTATCGTAGGCCTATCAAACATGCCACACAACATGAAACAGAAATGTCTACGTGTTGCAATAAACGGTATGGGGATGGAATGATGACACGCTAGCGATTTTTGTAGTATTAGAATATGGATTTACCACATAGGGCGTATGCATTTAAACATGTGAAAGCAACAGCAAACATACTGTATCAACAAGAGAAAAAAAGCACTCTCCACTGGCGGGAGTTTGCAGAGTGCATGTGAAGAGCCACGCCTATGGTGCGTCTTCACCACAGTAATAATTCATTTTAACAACAAATTCCAAATGCAAGCTTCATAAGTAAACAATACATTTCAAGCAATTGTTACATACCAAAATACAGTGGGGGGAAAAATTATTTAGTCAGCCACCAATTGTGCAAGTTCTCCCACTTAAAAAGATGAGAGAGGCCTGTAATTTTCATCATAGGTACACGTCATCTATGACAGACAAAATGAGGAAAAAAAATCCAGAAAATCACATTGTAGGATTTTTAATGAATTTATTTGCAAATTATGGTGGAAAATAAGTATTTGGCCAATAACAAAAGTTTCCCTTTGTTGGCAATAATGACACAGGTCAAACGTTTTCTGTAAGTCTTCACAAGGTTTTCACACACTGTTGCTGGTATTTTGGCCCATTCCTCCATGCAGATCTCCTCTAGAGCAGTGATGTTTTGGGGCTGTCGCTGGGCAACACAGACTTTCAACTCCCTCCAAAGATTTTCTATGGGGTTGAGATCTGGAGACTGGCTAGGCCACTCCAGGACCTTGAAATGCTTCTTACACTCCTTCGTTGCCCGGGCGGTGTGTTTGGGATCATTGTCATGCTGAAAGACCCAGCCACGTTTCATCTTCAATGCCCTTGCTGATGGAAGGAGGTTTTCACTCAAAATCTCACGATACATGGCCCCATTCATTCTTTCCTTTACACGGATCAGTCGTCCTGGTCCCTTTGCAGAAAAACAGCCCCAAAGCATGATGTTTCCACCCCCATGCTTCACAGTAGGTATGGTGTTCTTTGGATGCAACTCAGCATTCTTTGTCCTCCAAACACGACGAGTTGAGTTTTTACCAAAAAGTTATATTTTGGTTTCATCTGACCATATGACATTCTCCCAATCCTCTTCTGGATCATCCAAATACACTCTAGCAATCTTCAGACCGGCCTGGACATGTACTGGCTTAAGCAGGGGGACACGTCTGGCACTGCAGGATTTGAGTCCCTGGCGGCGTAGTGTGTTACTGATGGTAGGCTTTGTTACTTTGGTCCCAGCTCTCTGCAGGTCATTCACTAGGTCCCCCCCGTGTGGTTCTGGGATTTTGCTCACCGTTCTTGTGATCATTTTGACCCCACGGGGTGAGATCTTGCGTGGAGCCCCAGATCGAGGGAGATTATCAGTGGTCTTTTATGTCTTCCATTTCCTAATAATTGCTCCCACAGTTGATTTCTTCAAACCAAGCTGCTTACCTATTGCAGATTCAGTCTTCCCAGCCTGGTGCAGGTCTACAATTTTGTTTCTGGTGTCCTTTGACAGCTCTTTGGTCTTGGCCATAGTGGAGTTTGGAGTGTGACTGTTTGAGGTTGTGGACAGGTGTCTTTTATACTGATAACAAGTTCAAACAGGTGCCATTAATACAGGTAACAAGTGGAGGACAGAGGAGCCTCTTAAAGAAGAAGTTACAGGTCTGTGAGAGCCAGAAATCTTGCTTGTTTGTAGGTGACCAAATACTTATTTTCCACCATAATTTGCAAATAAATTCATTAAAAATCCTACAATGTGATTTTCTGGATTTTCTTTCCTCAATTTGTCTGTCATAGTTGACGTGTACCTATGATGAAAATTACAGGCCTCTCTCATCTTTTTAAGTGGGAGAACATGCACAATTGGTGGCTGACTAAATACTTTTTTTCCCCACTGTACCAGTAGGCCTATGCTAGCAATTGCTGGTGCCCCATTGCTGGTGAGCTTGAGCAAATTAAACAGTTAATATTCTTGATCACCAAACAATTTTTGGAGCTGCATATTTATTTATTAATCCTCTCTCCCTACAATGTGACGTTTGCGCTGCACGGGACCCTATAGCTGTACAGCAAATCAGCCATCTGTTCGCTAGCTCACTGCCACCTGTGTTGATTGACAGTTTGCTGGTCCAATCAGAGTGCCGAGTGTGCGTTTCACTAGCCAATCTGTTGCAACTTTGATGTGGGGGTTTTACAAGGGCGATGCTGCGTCTACTGTCTCTGGCTGCGTGTAGAGTAATCCACGTGGACTCTGTGCCACAGAAAGAGTGACAATACATTACAAAACCTGGCAAGATCATTTCATGTCATCAGTCTCAAGTCAAAGTCGAGTCATGGCTCTTGAGGCTCCAAGTCCAAGTCAAGTCTCAATTTATTTTATTTTATATCAAGTGACACACACACACACACACACAGACACACACACACACACACAGTAGACCTTCTCACCGCCTTGAACTCATGAATCTGTCTCTGCTCAAACATGCGGAACACATTGAAGCTGGCTCCCTGCTTCTTCCTCCTTAAGAAACATAAGACATGTAGAGATGAGAGACATATCACACACAGTGGATCACCAGAGCCAGAGAGGTACAGTCCAGACCATGGGGCACAGCAGGAGCTAGCCTCACTCAACTACAGTCCAAATATAGGCCTTTAAATGAAGAGCAACAAGGGATAGGCCTTTAAATGAAGAGCAACAAGGGATAGGCCTTTAAATGAAGAGCAACAAGGGATAGGCCTTTAAATGAAGACCAACAAGGGATAGGCCTTTAAATAAGGACCAACATGGGATAGGCCTTTAAATGAAGACCAACAAGGAATAGGCCTTTAAATGAAGACCAACATGGGATAGACATTTAAATAAGGACCAACATGGGATAGGCCTTTAAATGAAGACCAACAAGGGATAGGCCTTTAAATAAAGACCAACAAGGGATAGGCCTTTAAATGAAGACCAACAAGGGATAGGCCTTTAAATGAAGACCAACAAGGAATAGGCCTTTAAATGAAGACCAACATGGGATAGGCCTTTAAATAAGGACCAACATGGGATAGGCCTTTAAATGAAGACCAACAAGGGATAGGCCTTTAAATAAAGACCAACATGGGATAGGTCTTTAAATAAGGACCAACAAAGGGATAGGCCTTTAAATGAAGGCCAACAAGGAATAGGCCTTTAAATGAAGACCAACATGGGATAGGCCTTTAAATAAGGACCAACATGGGATAGGCCTTTAAATGAAGACCAACAAGGGATAGGCCTTTAAATAAAGACCAACATGGGATAGGTCTTTAAATAAGGACCAACATGGGATAGGCCTTTAAATAAAGACCAACAAGGGATAGGCCTTTAAATAAAGACCAACAAGGGATAGACCTTTAAATGAAGACCAACAAGGGATAGGCCTTTAAATAAAGACCAAAAAGGGATAGGCCTTTAAATAAGGACCAACAAGGGATAGGCCTTTAAATAAAGACCAACAAGGGATAGACCTTTAAATGAAGACCAACAAGGGATAGGCCTTTAAATAAAGACCAACATGGGATAGGTATTTAAATGAAGACCAACATGGGATAGGTCTTTAAATAAGGACCAACATGGGATAGGCCTTTAAATAAAGACCAACAAGGGATAGGCCTTTAAATAAAGACCAACAAGGGATAGACCTTTAAATAAAGACCAACATGGGATAGGTATTTAAATGAAGACCAACATGGGATAGGCCTTTAAATGAAGACCAACAAGGGATAGGCCTTTAAATAAAGACCAAAAAGGGATAGGCCTTTAAATAAGGACCAACAAGGGATAGGCCTTTAAATAAAGACCAACAAGGGATAGACCTTTAAATGAAGACCAACAAGGGATAGGCCTTTAAATGAAGACCAACAAGGGATAGGCCTTTAAATAAAGACCAAAAAGGGATAGGCCTTTAAATAAGGACCAACAAGGGATAGGCCTTTAAATAAAGACCAACAAGGGATAGACCTTTAAATGAAGACCAACAAGGGATAGGCCTTTAAATAAAGACCAACATGGGATAGGTATTTAAATGAAGACCAACATGGGATAGGCCTTTAAATGAAGACCAACAAGGGATAGGCCTTTAAATAAAGACCAACATGGGATAGGTATTTAAATGAAGACCAACATGGGATAGGCCTTTGATTTGATTTATTAGGATCCTCATTAGCCTACACCAATGGTGACAGCTAGTCTTACTGGGGTCCAACACATAACAAGAAATACATTACAGACAAAATACTTTACAGTTTACATACATCTAAAAACATTAACTGTAGTGTGTGTGTGCATCTATCAGTTACACATACTTGTCAGTACATACACACAACAAGTAGGTCACATATATATATATATATATATATATATATATATATATATATATATATATATATATATATATATATATATATAAGACCAACAACCAGTTTGGCCTATGTTTGAAGACAAGGCGCCACCAATTGTGATAATGCGTGGCACTGTGTAAGAGTGACTAGTTTGGAGGCAAAACTGACTTAGGCAGGTCAAATTCAAGTTTCATTTATTGCAATTGCATACATTAGAAGTTTCACATGTAGTGAAAAAACATTCAAAAGTCTGAAATATCTTGGACTGAAACAACTGAACAAATCAGACAGCAGACAGATGAGGAGAGAAAGACGTTTGATGTAAATATACAGTAGCCTGGACAGTTTCTATGAGAGTGATTATAGCGGTGTATACAGTAGCCTGGACAGTTTCTATGAGAGTGATTATAGCGGTGTATACAGTAGCCTGGACAGTTTCTATGAGAGTGATTATAGCGGTGTATACAGTAGCCTGGACAGTTTCTATGAGAGTGATTATAGCGGTGTATACAGTAGCCTGGACAGTTTCTATGAGAGTGATTATAGCGGTGTATACAGTAGCCTGGACGGTTTCTATGAGAGTGATTATAGCGGTGTATACAGTAGCCTGGACAGTTTCTATGAGAGTGATTATAGCGGTGTATACAGTAGCCTGGACAGTTTCTATGAGAGTGATTATAGCGGTGTATACAGTAGCCTGGACAGTTTCTATGAGAGTGATTATAGCGGTGTATACAGTAGCCTGGACAGTTTCTATGAGAGTGATTATAGCGGTGTATACAGTAGCCTGGACAGTTTCTATGAGAGTGATTATAGCGGTGTATACAGTAGCCTGGATAGTTTCTATGAGAGTGATTATAGCGGTGTATACAGTAGCCTGGACAGTTTCTATGAGAGTGATTATAGCGGTGTATACAGTAGCCTGGAGAGTTTCTATGAGAGTGATTATAGCGGTGTATACAGTAGCCTGGAGAGTTTCTATGAGAGTGATTATAGCGGTGTATACAGTAGCCTGGACAGTTTCTATGAGAGTGATTATAGCGGTGTATACAGTAGCCTGGAGAGTTTCTATGAGAGTGATTATAGCGGTGTATACAGTAGCCTGGACAGTTTCTATGAGAGTGATTATAGCGGTGTATACAGTAGCCTGGACAGTTTCTATGAGAGTGATTATAGCGGTGTATACAGTAGCCTGGACAGTTTCTATGAGAGTGATTATAGCGGTGTATACAGTAGCCTGGACAGTTTCTATGAGAGTGATTATAGCGGTGTATACAGTAGCCTGGACAGTTTCTATGAGAGTGATTATAGCGGTGTATACAGTAGCCTGGACAGTTTCTATGAGAATGATTATAGCGGTGTATACAGTAGCCTGGATAGTTTCTATGAGAGTGATTATAGTTTTAGGAAGGCCTCCAACAGCAGCTGTCAAACAACCCACACACCCACTGATAAGGGCAAGGTCTCTGTTTCTTATACAGTCTGACACAACTCACTTCATAACACTACTGAACCCTGATTAATAAATAACAAATAAAAGTAACAGACAAGTGAATCACAGTTCAATGACGTTCAATAAATATGAAACGTTTCTTCCTGTGATACACTGTTTTCTAAATGGTGTTCAAGACAGTTCCTATGGGGTCCCTGCTACAGACTGGGTTCTGGCTGGATTGGTGACCAATCATGTTCGTAGTAGTCATCACGTATTGGAAGGTCAAAAAGGAGTCAGAGGTCAGGACTCAAACCAGCGCTGAAGGTTGGTGATGGTGTTAGTCCGGAGTCTGTGGCTCTGCACGGCGCGGCACGCTGTGCAGTAATGCTCCGCCCAGAAGGCGGTCAGGTGCACGCAGTAGTTCTTCCTCCAGGCCAGGTGTCTCTGCAGGAGGGCGGGGCTCCGGCGCAGCCGCAGCAGGTATTGGGCGAGCAGGCGGGGAGAGGGGAAGTCGTCAACATGGATGAAGGCATCATGGGGGAGGAAGCGTTCGTAGTTTTCCCGCGGCGGCCCGAGAACTACAGGAATGGCCCCGGCCAGTAAGGAGTTCCAGAGCTTCTCGGTGATGTAGTCGGTGTGCTGTGAGTTCTCCAACGCCAGATAGAACTGGTAGCGCCTCACCGTGCGCACCACAGTGCTGTCCTCTGGCAGTGGCACACCTGCACGCCCGAACACATCCACGCCAACGTAGTTAGCCAGCCGGCGGTAGTACACCACGCGGGCCTGCGACTCTGACCAGTTACTGATGACCCAGGCCAGTAGGTGGGGCCGCCGGGGGCGTGTGTGGGGGCCGTTGGCGTGAGGGTGAAGGCGGGGCACCAGGTAGCCGTAGGGGAGGAAGATGTCTGAATCTGCTCGGTAGGTCATGGTGAGGTTGAACATGCCCTCGAACCGCCGCAGGCCACGTGTGTGAGACGGGGACTCAAAATTCATCCAGATCCACTTCTGGCCACTGGGCCGTGGGTCTGGCGGGAGTGCGGTGGCGTTGGTCGCTATCTCACGGTGGTGCATGATGACGGCGTCAGCCCAAGGGTACATGCGCTGGTCGTCGGTCAGTACGCACCCACAGATCCCAAAGCGTGCCTCACAGTCCGGCAGTCTGCGGTAGTGGCCGAAGGGGTGCGTCCACAGGAGAAGGGTGACATCTCTGGGCTCGACTCCAGTGAGAGGGAGGGGTTGCAATCGTGGGTCGAAGAGATTGAGAAAACACACTCCAAGGAAGAGAAAGAGCATACAGACGAGAGCGGCAAAACACAACCATGACGTTCTCAGAACAGTCACACGACGCAGACGGGGGCGCTTACCGGCTCTGTGAGAGGTAGAACGACCCCCTGTAATCCACTGAGTAGCCCACTGAGTTACCTCCATGAAATCCTGTCAAACTTCCAGTCCTTATTTCCATGAACTACTCAAGCACCCTCTGCCATTAGCTCCAGAAGTTCTAGAAACTTAACGTCCACTGCCCTGTCACATTCTCCTCTCCATGAATAAATGAGCGATTCCACCTGGGCTAGGATTCCAAGGATAAAAGTTAAGGTCCTCCTTCCGCACACCTGCTACCTCCCTCAGCTATGAGGAAAAACCAGTCGGCCCTGTCTCAGGCAAACAATAAGTTGGTTCCTTCAGTTCCTTTTGTCTCTGCTCTGTCAGGCGAGATAAGGACATCCACCACCAGAGTTTAACCATGTGTTACCTACATTTCCTGAGCTGTGTTGTTGGTGAATGTGGGCGCAAACAGATAGGCTTAAACACCGTCCTGCTCAAATACTAGATGTGGCAGCGTGCGAGCTCCGGTTACAGGTGAATGGGGTCTTTGTCACCCTGAGAGGCTCTTTCGGGATGGCACAAGTAAACATGCTGTACCGCGGGGTTGAGGGCTGCTATGTGGCCTAGAGGCAGCAGCGCTTGAACTTAATTATATACCTCACTGGCTTGAACAAATGATCATAAGGTTAAAATGCAGACCTCTTGAATCCATAGAACAGGGAGACAAAGCGATGCTGTGAGTGAACAACTTAAATATGATGTAGGGAAAAATATCACAGATACTTCCAATTCTGTTATCGAATGTAATTTATAATCCATGATCGCAAAATGTGGTAAAAGTGCATGCGTTTACATTTGTTACACGATAATTACCGTAGCTGTGTTAGGTCTATACTCCACTTTGTGGACTTAACTCCAGTCTATGGTGAAGGAAGTTTCTGATTAACTTCACCAACTGAGTGGGGCAGAGAACAGGCTTTGTGGAATCTAGTTTCCGACTACATCTACTCAGCCAAGGCCAATACTTTAAAAAAAAAATGTTTAATATAAATCGCCCATTTTGTATGTTTGTCCTTTATAGTTGCGTGCTTTTCTTGGTTTGCTGAAATCCATACTTTTTCAATAAACATTAATCAAATACCAAACGACGAAACGACTGTTTCCTTGTTGAGATTCAAATTGGCACGTGCATATTTGCGCACAGTTGCCATCTTAGAGCAACAGCAATGAGCAAACAGTTGGTTCAAAAACCCTACAAAATCTAGTCAAGCCGTTGTGGCCAGAGTAGCCTACTTTCCTCTTGCGGTACTGATTTCCATACAGTCCACCAGGGGGCTCCCTTCGCCCAGTATTGCTGTCTTTTATGTCTCGGCCTCGTCAATTAGTTTTTTGGTACTTTCGAGGTATTTAGGAACAGAGGAACGAACATACACTCAAACAGATAAGATACAAACATGACACACACATACAAGGTGAATTAAAGCTTCTTTATATTAAAATCAAACCATATTCCAGTATCAATGTCCTTGTCAGGGTGCTTATTTTAAAAGGCATATTCATAAATAAAATGTAACCCAATACACTGTGTTCTTAAAATCAGGTCTGTCATCCAGAGAAACCCTATTTGATTTAAATGAATGAATAAAAGGCCAGAGAATACGCAGAGCGCGCGCAGAGAGAGAGAGAGAGAGAGAGAGAGAGAGAGAGAGAAAGAGAGAGAGAGAGAGAGAGAGACAGAGAGACAGAGAGAGAGAGAGAGAGACAGAGAGACAGAGAGACAGAGAGACAGAGAGAGAGAGAGAGAGAGGTAGAGGTAGAGAGAGAGAGAGAGAGACAGAGAGGTTGAGAGAGAGAGAGAGAGAGAGAGAGAGAGAGAGTTGCAGAGAGAGATACAGAAAGAGAGACAGAGAGAGAATGCAGAGGTGGCTGTGATTGATTGAAAAGTGTCTGGGATGTGAGCTTAGTGTTCTTGTAGAGCTCTTGTGGCTGGAAAACAAACTACCAGCAAGACTGTCTCTCTCTAGGCCAAGCAGGGTGTGCAGACTGCAGAGAGACACAGTCTCAATGTTCTGTTCCCTTGTGTGAGGAGAAGAGACAGAACGTCTCCAGTGGAGTCCCCAATCCATTCCCAACATCTATTCCCCATTTCCCAGCGTGCGACAGCTCAGAGCCCAGTCAGTGGTACTTCCCATAAGGAGCCTTGTATTCACTCTGCATTATTTATCCATTCTTTCATCTGAACAGTTCTATTTCCAGACAATCATTTTTGTTCAGGCAAAGGAAGAGTCTTGAGTGAATTATTTAGAAGAAAACTGACTGAACGCCATGTTGGGGTGAAGATAAATGGATTTTTCCTGCAACAAGATGCTGCAAGAAGCTGTAGAACTTCTTGAGGATCTAAGGGCCCATGAGGTTTAATAACATGTTGATTTGACTTATGATTGATTAGTATTGGTAGAAGACTAACAAAGTTGCCACTACCAGTATAGTTATATCACAGGACACTGAGGCAACCCCTCTGCTGTGCTCTCCTACATTGTGTCTGGGCCCTGTTTATTTTCTCTGTTCTGCCTGTCCTACAGATGAAAATAAAAGGACTGGGCCCGGTTTCCCAAAAGCATCTCAAAGCTAAGTTCATCGTTAGAACCTTCGTAGGAGCGTCGTTAAATCTCAGAGCTGTTTCCCCAAAAACAATCGTCGTTAACGTTGCACTTGAAAACGCTCGTGATCAAACGCCTGCCTCAGACCACTCGTAGAACAACTGAGTTGCGTCGTATACACATAGAAGATCGCCGATAAACATAGAATCACATGTTTCTTCTGTCTCTCTGTGACCGTTGATAAGGGAGTGAACGTTATTCATAATAAGGGTTACATGGAGAAAATAGGACCTCTCCGAAAGGAAAATGGATGGCCCTCCCTTCAGCAAAATATATTTTACCCAAACCTCCCTTATACCCAAAATAACTATTAAAGCATAAATTGCATAAAACCTCATTACCGTTTACACTCACTTCTTGGACTGACCAGAGCCTATAGATATGCCTCTTTCTCCTATAAGCGTTACCTGGTAATGCATCATTTTGATAGCGCACAGGGCTGCGGGCCAGAAAGTTGTAGGTTCACAGACCACCATGAACAAGAGTAAGGGTGGATAGATCTCCTTTATAGTAAACTCATTGCATGGGCTCCCGAGTGCCATAGGCACTGCATCTTAGTGCTTGAGGCGTCACTACAGACCCCCTGGTTCGATTCCAGGCTGTATCACAACCGTAGGCGGCGCACAATTGGCCCAGCGTCGTCCGGGTTTGGCCGGTGTAGGCCGTCATTGTAAATAAGAATTTGTTCTTAACTGACTTGCCTAGTTAAATAAAGGTTAAAATAAAAAAAATCTATCATCGTATTTGCAGGTCCGAGAAAAAAATGCGTTTTACAAACATTTCATGCAATTCTAGTCATTTTACATATTAGCAGGATATTTCTTAATACCACACAAATTACAGGCTAAGAATGGACAGAGAAATAGGCCTGTGTGTCCATATTATCATATTTATCCAATGCCAAATCAGTGTGTCATGTTTGCAACGAAACTGTCCCTGTTTGCAAATAATTTAATCTGAGACTTCATTAGGAATCTGAGCATGGTGCTTTCAAAAATTCCACCCCAGACAGTAGGCCTATCGACGCTGAAAAATGCAAGCTTCAACTGCTGGCTGTTCTTCTTCCGTGGCTTAACCCAACGAGAGAAGGTCACAAGTGTTTCTCTAAAAGCTGTCTGGGTTTAAACATCTTCTATTGTACAGAAAGTGAATAGCTAAAATCAATTGATAGTGACAGAATTAGATTACTTCCCAAGCAAAGTATATGTTTTGTCTCCTCGGCTATAGAAGGTTATAGCTCAGCCTCTGAAACTTCAAAGAAACGAAACAATGACATCCCCATATGCATCGGAGTCATGTCGGAGTCATCGCAGACCAAACTGCTGTTATAGATCACTTCATATAATCGGATCTGTTTTATTTTCTTTAAAATCTTAAGCTAACAAGTGGTATGCATGTGCTTTTTGTCATTTTCTTTCATAAAAGGCAGGCCTATGGCATACCCTCTCATACATTTTAGACATTCAGCAGACGCTCTTATCCAGAGCGACTTACAGGAGCAATTAGGGTTAAGTGCCTTGCTCAAGGGCACATCGACAGATTTTTCACCTAGTCGGCTCGGGGATTAGAACCAGCGACCTTTCGGTTAGCAGCACAACCCTCTTAACCACTAAGCTACCTGTCATCAATTAGAGTCCTGGTTTTAACTTAACAGCCTTTCACTGACATGGAGGTCGGCTATTTAAAGAGTGCATGTCACGGTTTACTAAGCCAGAACCCAGAAGCAGACCAGGACAAGGTAAGTGGTGTCAAAGGTGAGTGTTTATTTAACTGATCCACGAGTGCTGCTGAATAATCCAGGGAACAGAGCGGGCCGCGTGGATGAGTTGTTTGAGGTGCAGTAGTTGGTCCAATGATGGCTCGGCAGCCGCCGACCATCAGGCAGAGGTTGGGTGAAGGTTCCGGACGAGTGACTGCAGGGAGAACAAAACGGAGGTAAGCATACAACAAGCAAACAAGGTGCAAAACAACAAAACTAATGCTCTAAGCTCTAAGACTGATCCGCTGATAAACATACTGTTCATGGCTAACGATCCGGCAGGGAATGGATGTTAGGACAGAGCCTAAGAAGGGTGATGATCAGGACCAGGTGTGCAGATTGCTGATGGGATGCAGGTGCGGAAATCAAGAGAGCTCCCGCCTAGCAGCGTTGCCCGGCAACCAGGCAGGGAGCGTTCAGAACCCTCGGAAACTGGAGATCCCGAGCAGAAAAACTAGTACCCAGACAGAAACCGACTCAGACTGCAGGGATCGTTACAGTACCCCCCCCTCCGGCCAGACAGCCACCGGGCGGACTCCCGGAGCGCCAGGATGGAGGCGGTAGAAGTCACGAATGAGGTCAGCATCTAGGATCTGTCGCGCGCGAGATCCAACTCCTCTCTTCAGGACCATACCCCTCCCAGTCCACGAGATACTGGAAACCCCGGCCCCGCCGTCTGGGAATCCATGATGCGTCGCACCCGTGTAGGCAGGACCACCTCCGATCATCCGAGGAGGAGGAGGAGGAGGCGGAGGAGGCAACAGAGGACTGAGGAGAACAGGCTTGAGGCAGGAGACATGAAAGGTGGGATGGACTCTGAGCGTCCTCGGTAGTTTGAGTCGAACTGCCACCGGATTGATCACCTTCTCCACCACAAACGGACCAATGAACTCGGTAACAACTCCTAGACTCCGTCCGTAAAGGAAGATCCCGTGTGGCCAACCAGACCCTATCTCCGATGGTATAGGTGGGAGCGGGGATCCAGCGACGGTCGCCTGGAGCTGATACCGGTCCGAAACTCTAAGGAGTGCCTTTCTGGCCCGATGCCAGGTCCGGTGGCAACGCGAATATGGGCCTGAACAGAGGGCACTGAGAGCTCCTTCTCCTGAGAAGGGAACAAGGGGAGGTTGGTAGCCATACAGGCACTGGAAGGGAGACATCCCAGTGGCAGATGTAGAGAGTATTGTGGGCATACTCAACCCAAGGCAACTGAGAGAACCCAGGAGTGGGGTTGGAAGAGACAAGGCAGCGTAGCGTGGATTCCATCTTCTGGTTGGCTCTCTCCGCCTGACCATTAGATTGGGGGTGAAAACCAGATGTGAGACTGACTGTAGCTCAATGGCCAAACAGAAGGACTTCCAGACAGCAGAGGTAAACTGAGGGCCACGGTCGGAAAGCGATATCACTGGGCAAACCGTGGACCCTGAAAACCTCCCTAACCAGGATCTCGGACGTCTCCGAGGCAGAGGAAGCTTGGCAATTGGCACAAAGTGGGCGAACTTGCTGAATCTGTCCACGATAGTCAGAACGACCGTGTTCCCCCTCAAGCGGAGCAACCCAGTGACAAAGTCCAGGGCCAGATCGACCATGGTCGCCGGGGAATAGGAAGGGGTGAAGTAGTCCAGAGCTGGGCCGATTGGTACTCTTATTCTGCGCACACACTGGACAGGCAGCAACAAACCCCGAGTATCTCTCGGCCATAGCAGGCCACCAAAAACGTCTGCGAAGAAACGCCATCGTCGAGCCACGCCAGGGTGACAAGCCATCTTGCTGGCGTGGGACCATTTGAGACAGCAGGGCGAACCGACTCAGGCACAAACAACCCGACCCGGGTGGACCGTTACGGGACCGGGCTGCGTCCGAAGGGCCGCCATCACCTCCTCCTCAATCTTCCATAACTGCTCCCACGACGCAGTTCGGGGAAGAATTGTCTCGGGTCTTGGACCCACTCTCTTCCGTCTTGGAGAACATCCGGGACAAGGCGTCCGCCTTGCCGTTCTTAGATCCAGGTCGAACGTCAGGGAAAAAATTGAATCGTCCGAAAAACAACGCCCACCTGGCCTGGCCGGGAGTTGCGACGTCTAGCCGATTGCACGTAAGCAAGATTCTTGTGGTCAGTCAGACAATAAGCGGTTGCTCCGCCCCTCCAACCAGTGGCGCCACTCCTCCAAGGCAAGTTTCACCGCGAGAAGCTCCCGGTTACCCACATCGTAGTTCCTCTCCGCAGGCGAAGGCGGCAAAGAGTAGTAGGCGCAGGGATGGAGTTTACTGTCCGTGGAGCATCGCTGCGACAGGATGGCGCCAACTCCCACATCAGACGCGTCCCACTTCAACGGCGAACTGACGGGCCGTGTCGGTTGAGAGAGAATCGGTCGTTGGTGAATCGCCTCTTCAAATCCAAAGCGCTCGATCCGCCTCCGGTTCCACTTGAAGGTCCTGATACTGGAAGTCAAGGCAGTTAACGGAGGCGGCCACACGGCTGTAATCCCGGATGAATCTGCGGTAGAAATTCGCAAACCCCAAAAATCTCTGGAGCTGCAATCTCGTACCGGGCTGGGCCCATTCCAGAACCGCTCTAACCTTCTCCTGGTCCATCCTAATCTCTCCCCCTGGAGATGATGTACCCGAGGAAGGATGTCGTGTGGGCGTGAAACTCGCACTTCTCGGCCTTCACGAACAGGCGATTCTCCAACAATCGCTGCAGAACCTGCCGGACATGCTGGACGTGGTCGGAAGGTTCCTTCGAGAAGATCAGAATGTCATCCAGGTAAACAAACACAAAGAGACCGATCATATCTCTCAGGCGTCGTTCACCATACTCTGGAATACCGCTGGAGCATTGGTCAGTCAAACGGCATCACCTGATACTCGAGCGACCCATCGGTGTATTGAAACCCGTCAACCACTCGTCCCCCTCTCTGATCCGGACCATGTGATACGCATTGCGTAGGTCTAGCTTGGTGAACACCGTAGCACCCTGTAAGAGTCGAAGGCAGAACTCATCAAGGGCAGGGGATACTTGTTCTTGACCGTGATGTCATTCAACCCCCGATAATCAATACACGGTCGAAGAGAGCCATCCTTCTTACCCACAAAGAAGAATCCTGCCCCCCAGGGGTGATGACGAGGGCGAAACGAGACCAGCAGCTAGGGACTCCTTGATGTAGGTCTCCAAAGCCTCACGTTCAGGTCGGGAGATACTGTATAACCTTCCCTTGGGGTAGACAGCTCCAGGGAACAGGTTGATGGCACAATCATATGGTCGGTGGGGAGGGAGTGACAGAGCCTTCTGCTTACTGAACACTTCCCCCAAATCGTGATATGTCTCGGGAACCAGGGACAAATCTGGGGGTTTAGCCTCAATCACCTGACTGGGAACCGAATGGGGACAGGCAGTCTTGAGACAGTTAGCATGACAATCAAGGCTCCAACTCGTTACCTTGCCCGTCACCCAATCGAACGTGGGATTGTGTTCCTTCAGCCAGGGGTATCCAAGGACCAGAGGAACATGGGAAGACGGCAGAATGAAGAATGAAATCATCTCAGAATGATTCCCCGACAACAGCATCTTAACCGGTTCAGTCCTCATCGTGATACGTGCCAGACTACTGCCGTCCAGAGTGGTAGCTTCAATGGCTTCCGGCAATTGCTCCTTGGAAAGCCCCAGCTGTTCCACCAACTTCGGCATCAAGAAAGCTTCCATCGGCACCTGAATCGATAAAGCGTTAATCGCTAAGCTCTGATTCCTGTTCATAAGGGTAGCCGGGAAACGGGGTCTGACAGAGGTATTGAGAGGTCGAAACTGGCTCGCTAAAAGTCCTCCCAACTTTAGCGAGCCGCGCAGTTTGACGACCGCCGGGAACAAGTGGCGAGGTAATGTCCCGAACCACCACAGTAGAGGCAACAGTTAGTCCTATGTCTGTGTTGGCGCTCCTCCTTGGTTAACCCGTGCCGCCCCACTTGCATGGGTTCAGAATCGGGAGACAGGACCTCTCCACTAATCCTGTGTGGTGGACGATGATCGACGTATTCTGGTCCAATCCCGACCCGACTGGAACCTGAGAAGCTGATCGGTTGGGCGGGACCCATTGCTTCTCCCTCCTTCGCTCTCGGACTCGATTATCCACCCCGAATAGACAAGGCTACCAAGCTGTCCAGGTCACTAGGCTCGGATAGAGATCAACTCATCCTTGAGCTGCTCCGACAGACCCTGGTAAAAGGCCGCTTGCAGAGACTCCTCATTCCACCCACTCTCTCACAGCCAACGTCTTGAACTCGATCACGAAGTCGGCCACGCTGCGAGTTCCTTGGCGGGCGAAAACAGGCGCCTAGCTGCGTCCCTCCCTCGGACGGAATGGTCGAAGAGCTTCCTCATCTCGGCCGTGAACCCCTGGTATGAAGCCATGCAGGATCTGTCGTTCCCAAACGGCTGAAGCCCACTCCAGCGCTCGACCACGCAGCAACTCAATCACAAAGGCTATCCTAGCCTTGTCTGTGGCATAAGAGTAGGGCTGTAGATCGAACACTAACCCACACTGCATAAGGAAGGAACGGCATCTTCCCAGCTCCCCCTCATATTTATCCGGCGTCGGAACCTTGGGCTCACGGAAGGACACAGCTCCAGAAGCGGCAGGCGAGATGGGTGAAACCGGTAGTGGATCCTCCACCGGAAACTTGCGCTGGTTCTGGACCTCCGTCAGACCGGTAGAAAGGTTCCGAACTGACAACGCGATCTCCTGTAGTACCGTGCTATGATGGCCCAACATCTTCTCCTGATGGGTAATGGCATGGCGAACAGAGTCCAGGTCCGCTGGGTTCATTACTGGCCGGATCGTTCTGTCACGGTTTACTAAGCCAGAACCCAGAAGCAGACCAGGACAAGGTAAGTGGTGTCAAAGGTGAGTGTTTATTTAACTGATCCACGAGTGCGGCTGAATAATCCAGGGAACAGAGCGGGCGGCGTGGATGAGTTGTTGAGGGTGCAGTAGTTGGTCCAATGATGCTCGGCAGCCGCCGACCATCAGGCAGAGATTGGGTGAAGGTTCCGGACGAGTGACTGCAGGGAGAACAAAACGGAGGTAAGCATACAACAAGCAAACAAGGTGCAAAACAACAAAACTAATGCTCTAAGCTCTAAGACTGATCCGCTGATAAACATACTGTTCATGGCTAACGATCCGGCAGGGAATGGATGTTAGGACAGAGCCTAAGAAGGGTGATGATCAGGACCAGGTGTGCAGATTGCTGATGGGATGCAGGTGCGGAAATCAAGAGAGCTCCCGCCTAGCAACGTTGCCCGGCAACCAGGCAGGGAGCGTTCCAGAACCCTCGGGAAACTGGAGATCCCGAGCAGAAAAACTAGTACCCAGACAGAAACCGACTCAGACTGCAGGGATCGTTACAGTGCATGGTGGGTGGAGGAATTGGCCGGCAACTCTTATGTAAATAGCAGCCTATAGCCTACTTCCATTTGTCAAACGGATAGGCCTACCTCTTATTTCTTAAATAGGAAGAAATAGGCTCCAACACAAAGCCCTCTTGTTGTTAGTAAAGTCTAATTAAAATCAAGACATTTAAATGAATTATGCCTACTCGAATATACCTTCTTTCAGCACCATGAGCTGTCCAGTTCCGACTGATTGTGCCGCAACTGCTGCTTCAAGTTTCAGCAACACAATGTAAGTTACAAGAATTTGCTTAATTGTGAGGTCAATAACTCTGATAAATAATTAATTTACAACATTTAGCAGACGCTCTTATCCAGAGCGACTTACAGGAGCAATTGGGGTTAAGTGCCTTGTTCAAGAGCACATCAACAGATTTTTCACCTAGTCTGCTCGGGGACCTTTCGGTTATTTGCCCAACGGTCTTAACCACTAGGCTTCCTGCCGCCCAATAAACATTGTTTTTATTCAAATCAATTATAGTGGTAGCTATCAAAGTTGACCTCCAGTCCTCCTACTCATCTTTGGCTATCCTTCTCAAATTGAACAGAACGTAGGCTATAGGCTAGTCCGCGCGCACGATATTGGATTTTTTGGACTAGGGCTAATCCAAAATTAGAATTATTTGACTCTCCTGGACTTCCCCTGTAGGCCTACAAAGCACAGCATTGGTTCGGCAGCACAAAAAAAGGTTTTGGTCAGCAAGCGCAGAGCAGACCGGGGCTCAGGGTTGGAACATCCATTGCAGTGTGTAATGCAGCCTAGTTTTATTTACACCATCCCAGCAGCTATCTTAGAAATATAACTTTGCTCTGTGCTTCTCCGAGAAGCATGCACTTCCTAGCCTATAGCCTATAAACTATGGATCATTTGATTGAGAACACGCTAAGTAGCCTGTAAGCTTGATATTGCGTGCCCAGCGGCGAATCAGAGGTGAGGGGTGGCATCGGGTACACATCAATAAATAGCCTAATAAGCAACTCATTCTAAAACACTGAGAAATATTGAATGTAATCAATTACAAATTGATTGTAATGTATGCAAGCATGACGGTAAGTCGCTTTGGATAAAAGCATCTGCTAAATGGCATATTATATATTATTATATTATACATGACCCTCCCCTGGACTAGATTTTTTTCTTTTTAAATACTAAACCCTCCCCTCCCCTTGACTGAAATTGAAAAAGCATGACCCTCCCCTATTTGGGTAAGCATTAGAATAAACCGCCTCAACATTTGCAGCTGTGGGTGGTAATAGGAGCTGATCCTTCATTAGTATTGTGAAATCATTCTAATGTTAAAGGTAAGATTTGAATGGAGAAAGCTGATCCAAGAGCAGCGCTCCCTTTCATTGGATCCTATCAGTATTGACACGTGTTCCAATGAGTCACTTAGCGACCGTTCCCTCTGTGCGGTGTTTTGGGAAACGCGTGTTAAGTCTTCAGCCGTTGTAGGAGAGATGGATTGTTTAAACACTGGTAAGCCTCAGTTCCATCACTATCAGGAAACCGGGCTCAGTTCATGTCCATGTGTTTGTCTGCTGGTTGTGTGTGTGTGTGTGTGTGTGTGTGTGTGTTTGGGCCTTTTCTCCCTGTGATGGCACACTCCTCTGGATCGGCCCCAGGCTCTCTACTCATCTATATCGATTTTCTCTTTCTATACTTTTTTTCCCCTCTCCCAGGGGATATGATGTCTCAATTCTTTCAAGGGAGGCCCTGAGAGAGAGAAACAGGGAGAGAGAGAATGAAGAGAGAGAGAGAAAGAAAAAGAGAGAGAGAGAGAGAGAATGAGGAGAGAGAGAGAGAGAGAGAATGAGGGGAGAGAGAGAATGAGGAGAGAGAGAGAATGAGGAGAGAGAGAGAGAGAGAGAGAGAGGAGGGAGGGAGGGGGGGGGGAAGGTTGCAGATAGAGATACAGAAAGAGAGACAGAGAGAGAATGCAGAGGTGGCTGGAAACCTCTGGGCTCTGAGAGTGCGCTGACCCCTGACCTTGACATCAGAGGTGACCCCTGGGATCAAAGGTTGTGTGAAAGTGCTGTTCCAGCGATTCACGGCACTGCCGGGCGATGATGATCTTGTCCAGCCTCCCCTGGCTGTCTGACATGATTAGTGGTGCTCTCAGCCCCTGGCCCCGCAGGGCTACACATCTGCCTCTCCCCCACAGCACGGCCACGGCTGGGGCCCGCTAAGAGCATCAGCCCTCACAGGCTCAGTTAACGAGCAGAGAAAGTGAGACAGCTTTAGGCTGTGGTGGTGAGAGCCAGCAGATCTGTTTGTTTCAACAGCACACACTGGAAAGGAGAGTTGGATGTTTTTAAGTGACAATCCGCTGTTGGTACATCCATTTCCGGACTTATAAATATATACCCATTGATTCTTGAAGAATAAGACTATACACTAAACAAAAATATAAACGCAACATGCAACAAGATTTTACTGAATTACAGTTCATATAAGGTAATCAGTCAATTGAAATAAATTCATTAGGCCGTAATCTATGGATTTCACATGACTGGGAATAAAGACATGCATCTGTTGGTCAGGGGCATGGATCAGAAAACCAGTCAGTATCTATGTCCGGACAGAACCAAAAAAGTCAGCCAAAAGACGTCGGCTTGTGCTTACTGAGGTGTAGCCTACCATGTTGGCCAGCAAAGGAATTTTCTGAATGCCCATCCATGTGGTAGGCCTACCGTTTGTAAAACAGGCCATTGCATTGGCTTTATTAGTTCTGATTCCTGTGACTATTCAATTAGGCTATTTACGCTCTGAATATCTGCTACCCAACTTGATCAGGAGTTATCGTGAGCCTATTTGCAATGTGTTTACACAGCGGGAAATGCAGAAGTATTTTCTTTTTCGCTATGATCAGCTTGTCAAAAATGTATGGATACAAACTTGAAACCACTGATCATAACAATTGGGTGAAACTCCTGGACAACAGTTGTGATTGTCCCTTCCATATTGTCCATTTTACTTTGACCTGTCCTGTTTTTAGGATATGTTGTTTGTTAGCATGACAGCTAATTTTTAATTTATTGAGCACCATTTAGGTTAGGCTATTTTGATCGGAGAGACCTGCATGATGTAAAAAGTGTCCATCTCATTACATTGTCATACATTTGATCTCCAGCCTGTAGGCTACAGAAAAGGCCACATACTCTTTCTACCATATCCTATATCTGCTACATGATTTATGTTAGATAATTTTTTTGACGGAACGTTGGTGGAGCGCTGCAGAGATGCGTCTCTCCAACAGCACCCTGGAGAGGCGTACTGGGAATGCCACTGGTTGAGAGAAATTGTCATTGTTTTGGGCAGAATTAAGTGAAGTTTTATGTGTTGTTGTTGGAGGTGCGTTTTGGCCAGTTTAGCTCAGAAGATGCCTCCCTCGTCAATCTGCTGCCATAGGCGGCCGCCTAATCCTGCCTAATGAGCGTGCCGGCCGTGAGCCTATATCTCAAACTTTCTAGATGGATTTGGGAGCATCTCACCCCACCCAGGACAAGTCTTGCAGCGTATTACTGTCTGAGCTAAAAACACAATATTGACTTAAATCGGCAGGCAGAGTAAGAACAACACCACATGAGGACGGGGGATTATTAACCAAACGGCTCTTCTCCCTGAATTATGAGAGTGATTGAACGCACCGATTCCGCATGTGTTTCTCATTCGGAAAACAAGATTTCAGTCTTGGGGGTGTGGTTCGAAGTGGCAGTTACTGATGTTTGTTCCCCATGAGACACCATAGGAACAAAGCTAGTATAATTTCCTCAAAAATAGTCTGAATTTATCTAAGATAACTCAAGCAATCTGTAATACATTTTTAGATTTTTGCCGAGGAGGTTTTAGTCGAGCAATTTAACATCTAGCTAAGGTGTTTGGTGCAGTATTTCTCAAGTAAAAAAAATGCTGACTTGTTGTCTTATGTAAACACAGACTGATCCTCTGCATTGCTGGGCATGTCTGTCTGGCTCACTGGAGCTGTGTATCCCGTGTTAGTGTGCAAGTGAGCATTGTTGAAATTAAAACCCAACCCTCAAGTAAGTCATGATGAACTTACTTACAAAACTCTGTTTTGGATGAGACTGACTTTATGACCCTAATTATGCTATTTACACTTTTTACAATTTTGACATTAGGATAAATGTTTCTGACTAATATAGATGCCACATAGGCTGTTTTATATCAGATACTGTAAGTTGTTTGTCTTCAGTTGCGCTTGAAATCTAGTATGAAACGAAGTATCAGCCCTGCACTACCCTACCAAGAATAGAAACGGACTGTTAAAAATAACTTTAACAGGGGTAATTCATTACGAAGAGTAATTAATCAATAAAAGATAACTTCAAATGTAATTAAAGGGGCAACATTATCTTGGCTCTGCTGCAAATCCGTGGGTTTATTATTTTTTGAATTCGGTGTTTGAAGTTTACTGGCTGTGAAATAATGAAATGTTCATGATTAGAACACAAAAAAAGCAATGAAATCTAATTTGACAGCCTAAAAGTCAGGCTCACAAAGGGGCCATTAAAAGTCTCATTAGCCTAAAGGGTGGTCAATCGGGCGGCCACCACACAAATAACTCAATTGGAAAATGCAATCAGAGCTCCGGTTGATAAAAAGTCTAAAAATGCCAAACAATGGAACACTTTGTCAACAATGCAATGCTTACAGTGTGAATTATTACAACTGCAATTGTGTCCTAATTTGGTGTGTGTGTGTTACTAGTACTAATATTCAGTGGTGTAAAGTACTTAAGTAAAAATACTTTAAAGTACTACTTAAGTAGTTATTTGGGGGTATCTGTACTTTACTTTACTATTTATATTTTGGACAACTTTTACTTCACTACATTCCTAAAGAAAATAATATACTTTTTATTCCATACATTTTCCCTGACAACCAAAAGTACTTGTTACATTTTGAACGCTTAGCAGGACAGGAAAATGGTCCAATTCATGCACTTACCAAGAGAACATCCCTGGTCATCCCTACTGCCTCTGATCTGGCGGACTCACTAAAGACAAATTATTTGTTTGTAAATGATGTCTGAGTGTTGGAGTGTGCCTCTGGCTATCCGTAAAATAAAATATAAAGGAAATTGTGCTGTCTGGTTTGCTTAATATCAGGAATTTTAAATTATTCATACTTTTACTTTTGATACTTAAGTATATTTTAGCAATTATATTTACTTTTGATACTTAAGTATATTTAAAACCAAATATTTTTAGACTTTTACTCAAATAGTATTTTACTGGGTGACTTTCACTTTTACTTGAGTCATTTTCTATTAAGGTATCTTTACTTTTACTCAAGTATGACAATTGGGTATTTTTTCCACCACTACTAATATTATTGATAAGCATTGGAAGTGCACAGCCTAAAAACCAATTTATGCTTGATCCGAAAATGTGGTCGGAGACGTCGTATGGATGGTGTGACGCAAATTGCGGAGCCTACAGATGCACTCAAGAGGCCAAATTGAGCTCCATACCGCATCGCTGTGCGCCTCTCAAATTTTAACAATGCGGGGGGCTCCACATAGTATGAAAAATGTATGCACTCACTAACTGTAAGTCGCTCTGGATAAGAGCGTCTGCTAAATGACTAAAATGCATTAAAACATGTATAGCTCCGCATTGACATGTTTGGTTGACGGTAGGTGAGGGCGGGAGGTTCTGTATAAACACAAACTCACTTCCTTGACAATTTCCTTCACAACAGCCATGCTCAACAGCTCTTTCTGCTACATGAAGCGCAAGAAAAATGAATGCCCTGACTTCTGCAGAGGTCATATCACCATATATCCTGCACGGCCAATGCAGACGTCAGAATGACCATGTAGCGCCTTTAACCAACAAAGAGTTTGAGTTCACGAGCAATGTAGAAATCCAGTCCACATTTTACCCTATAGAAACGTACCATCTCCCGTTCAATAACCCTACTCCGTGGCACTATTGAATACAGTAGGTTCCCGTTCAATAAAGTCCATTCCGCGCCACTGTTCAATAATAGGGGACTATTCGATAGCTCCGCTCCGTGTTTTCTGCGCTTCCCCTTCCTTTCCACTGAACTCCAAACCTCTCTCTCTCTATCAGCTTCTCATTCCGTCTCAATATGTCTCAAGATGGCGGCCAATGCGGGATCAATGTTTCAATATTGGAAGCACTTTGATTTACAACAACTGCAGGTCAGTCTTTTCTCCCTTTGAGTTACCATTTCAATCTTTAGCTAAGTTCGCTGCGTGGACGATATGTTTTGTGTTTGAAAGGCTTTTCTGTCGGTATTTTGATCCGCTTGTAGTGAGACATAGCTCTTTTCGCATTGATGAAAGTGGCTTTCTAGCTGATCGGAAATTGATCCTCTTTGTTAAATTTCCATCGATCGTCTGGCGCCCTGGCGATGGCGTGGGGGGTAACGTCGTTACGGCATAAATACACAATTCAGGGTTCCGAGCAGACCATAATATCCCTCAGAAATACACGCATGTCAACTTTTTAGCACGAAGTAGTTAGCCAACTAGCTGCTTGTTAGCTTGGTCTGGAGCTTGCGTTTCTTGGTTTTGGGGGAAAAAATGAAGTGCTTCTACGACGCTGTGATCAGTGATGACCGCAGCTAGCTAGCAATCTCCAGCTGTCAGATCAGACACAAACGCTTATACAAGTTTGACGGTAACTTTCTAGCCCAATAGATTTGAACACATTCGCTGTATTTTAGTGATAGGTAGTTAACCTAGCTAATTAGCTAGTTGTTTTGCTAGCTAGTTGCTAACATAGCTAAAGCTAGCTTGTGTTGTTGTCGACTCCCTGGAAGTTGTCGTGTGCGTGGTAACAGTGCCACCCAGGTGGCAGCTTGGTAAACCCTGATTACGCTATTTTTCTCATCTTACATTTTATACTTTTTTTTAACGAACACAAAAACATGAATGTAATACATTGTATCGATATGCCAGACACGTGCTACATTTGGCTTGCTTACTAGCAATCTAACGTTGCGTTATATTTGTGGCATAACATGAATTAGCTGTCAGGAAGGTTGTCAAATAGGTGGGAGGTGGAAATGCATCAAAGTTGGGAGAAGAAAAAAAAAAACGGCCGATTTTATAGTAGGGGAAGCAAAAATTGTGAGAAATATACTTATTACTTTAAATAGGGCTCTAGTCTAAATCTGTGCTTGGTCATATGCAGACTATGACGCACTCATGCTCTATAATCAAGGCTCATCTCCACATTTATCCAAATGTATTTGATCCCTCCTGCTGTTGCCTGTGATTCATCTATAGATGAGAGAAAATATTTCAGTAACTTTAAAAAATGTATTTTCTCCCTCTTTGAAGTGGAGTGTGTAAATTTGTCAGGGATTTGGCTTTTCATAAATTGACTGCCACCGCAGTGTACTGTACAGCCTGGACATGAAATATGCATCGCATAAGTTTGTGATGAGGCCCTGGGTAATTATGGCAAAGGCCTATCAGAACCGATTAGTCAGGACAGTGAATCTGTGTGCGTGCGGAGCGGAGGCCGGCGTGCCTGTCTGGAGGATAGGAACCAGCCAGAGCTGTGAGCTCTATTATTGATGCCATGTTATTTACTCACCCTCCCACTGTGCTGTGTGCTCCTAGAGGACTGCCTTCCAAGGAGAATCTCTGATCATCACGGCCTGTCTGTCTGTACTCAGGCTTGTCAGTCGTTTCCAATCTCGTTAGCTGCCTCCCTCCCTCTCCCTCTCTCCCTCCCTCTCTGACCAGAAACGGGTGCTTACAGGGGTGGATCCTGCTGTGTTACATTGGGTGTCTTTTTAGTTTTTGATCATGAAAATCCTGTAACGGCAGCACAACAGAACAGACATCCATAGCCGTTGCATGTGTTTAGGACTTAAATACCAGACTGCTTGTTCATGGCCATTTAAAACCCCATTTGATCTGTGGCTCTTTTATTCCCTCAATGAGAAACAGCTACTGGACAAAGAGTGCTTTGAGCTGTTAGTCTATCTCTGTCTTACCAGGTTAGTTAGAGCAGTGATCACCGACCGGTCGATCTCTAAGGCATTCCTAGTCGATCACCAAACAGTACTGTAAAAAAAAAAAACGATGATAAAGCCTTGCGTTCCTTTTGGTTTTGTATTTGTTTCAAGCTGTTGGCGGTAGGTGCACTTGATTCAGCAGCCCTAGCGCAGAGAAGGCAAAGTGTTCCCGTTTTGAACCATTTCATGTGTCTGAAGGTAGAACTCCGCCTATTCGGCAGGGCCCGGAGAGCAAATCAAGTGCACCTATAGGACTACCGCTAGCCAATCAGATAGCTCAGATGACCGTGTCTGCACAGTTTCCTTGAGCCGTACACTGTAAAAAGAAGCCTTGAACCACAGCGAAGTTGAAACTGTGAGATTTCAAAACGTTTAAAACCATGACTAGAGAGACTTAAGGAATAAAGCGAAGAGCATCTGTTTTTATAAGTGAGTTCATGTTTACGTTTTTACTCAGCACTGTCAGCACTTTCTATTCAACACTTTTGTAAGCCATAAAATGAGCGTTCTCCCTACTTCCACTCACACTACAACCAGCACTGCAGCTGCAAAGAATGAGTATAGCAAAGGGTTCTGGTAAGCTTGCGTTGTTATTATCAGCGGCTTGGGTCTTTTTTAATATTGAGGATTATTTCACTTTCTCTGGTCATAGGAGTAACAACATGAATTGGTGCATGAGGGAGAAATAATGCAGCGCGACTTGTTTCGCCATCAGCTGGAAGACTGAGTCCCCTTTTCACAGCGGCGGGAGGGAGAGCGGCGGGAGGGAGAGCGGAGGGAGGGAGGGAGGGAGAGCGGCGGGAGGGAGAGCGGAGGGAGGGAGAGCGGCGGGAGGGAGAGCGGCGGGAGGGAGAGCGGAGGAGGGAGAGCGGCGGGAGGGAGAGCGGCGGGAGGGAGAGCGGCGGGAGGGAGAGCGGAGGGAGGGAGAGCGGCGGGAGGGAGAGCGGCGGGAGGGAGAGCGGCGGGAGGGAGAGCGGCGGGAGGGAGAGCGGCGGGAGGGAGAGCGGCGGGAGGGAGAGCGGCGGGAGGGAGAGCGGAGGGAGGGAGAGCGGAGGGAGGGAGCGGCGGGAGGAGAGCGGAGGGAGGGAGAGCGGAGGAGGGAGAGCGGCGGGAGGGAGAGCGGCGGGAGGGAGAGCGGAGGGAGGGAGGGAGGGAGAGCGGCGGGAGGAGAGCGGAGGGAGGGAGAGCGGCGGGAGGGAGAGCGGCGGGAGGGAGAGCGGAGGGAGGGAGAGCGGCGGGAGGGAGAGCGCGGGAGGGAGAGCGGCGGGAGGGAGAGCGGAGGGACGGAGAGCGGCGGGAGGGAGAGCGGCGGGAGGGAGAGCGGAGGGAGGGAGAGCGGCGGGAGGGAGAGCGGCGGGAGGGAGAGCGGAGGGAGGGAGAGCGGCGGGAGGGAGAGCGGCGGGAGGGAGAGCGGAGGGAGGGAGAGCGGAGGGACGGTGAGTCGGGTAAGAGCCTCACCGCTGCTCCCTCCCTCCCCTCAGACTGACCATCAGATGCAGATCAGTCCAGTAAAAAAAAAGAAGCTAATTATTATGTTCACTCAGCTGTGCCTCACAAGTAATACAACACATGATCTATTACCAGTGTGATCATATACCTATAATAAAAAAAATATATCATTTCAAAATGGTCTGAGAAGAACAACATTGGCAGGGCAATTCAAGCAAAGCCAATATGTGGTGATAACGTATTGGACCTATAGCCTGTTGCACAAACCTCATTGTTACAGAACTGCTTTTAATTGGTTAATGTTGCATAGGATTACGTTTTTTTTAGTTAATGTTTAAAAAGAATCTGAGGGGCAGATCTCAGCTTGCATTTTGACTCAAAGTGATCTTTACTCAGAAAAGGTTGGTGACCACTGGGTTCGAGAGTGCTTTGAGCTGTTAGTTTTTCTCTCTGTCTCCCAGGTTTTTAGACTCTAAATGGTAGTGTGACTATGTCTGCAATGCTTTTAGCGAGATCTCACTGGAAAATTGATCAAAGTTGACGGTGACAATGAATAGAGATGGAGAAGGTTTTAACGTTCCTAATCCCAGTCCGTTACAGCTAGGGTGCAGTTTTCCCTGATGTTTTAACAGTGCGGTCGGGCAACATGGATTTATTCCTACCTGAGGTGCCTCAAATATAACCAACATGCAATGATTTCCTTCTACCTTCTTTAAAAGTGTCCAACTCGTAAAATGTGCCTAATTCATATGCAGGGTTCATTCAAACCTGACCCAAACTATAACCTTATTCAGGTGCAGGTCAAGCCCAGCCTCCTAGGAATGATTTTCAAGTGAAGACAAGTTAGTATTAATACAGCTGTAACTGATCGTATGGGCCTACTGTACAGAGGTAGGTGTAGAGAGGCCATGCATCCATGTGCACTGTGGTGATCTGATCGTCCAGACGAAAACTGATCCAGGGACAGTTCTAATGGGTAAGGTTAGATTAGGTGACGGTAAGCAGATCCATGACCTGCATTAAGGGGGGGGCAACCTCCAGCATGAGTGGTTTAAATCTCTCAGCGGCTGGTCTGGTGTTGTCTGCAGGAGTATCAGTGTTAATTTATGAGGTGGAGGTCTGGGGTGGATATTTTTACTCCTCTGTTGCTACACAGAGAGTAGAGGAGACGGGCCACTATGCCTTTACTATATCTCTCTGCCCAGTGACAGACCCTGCCACGCCTGGTGTGTGTGTTCATATCTGTTCCTTTGTTTGTCTGTTTTATTGAATGTTTGTGTTTATGTACGCACACCTCATACAAGATTGAGCAGTTTGTCATCAGCCTTGTGTTACCTTGGGGGGCTTTGTTGTGTTCCGTATAGAACTGAAGATGTTTAGGAGTTAGTTGGCTTTGCTGTGTTGCCATGCCGACTTCATTATCCTCATCTAGCTAAATATAGAGCTATCCTCAGTGCAGAAACTCAAGCTGAAATATATGCCTAGTCTTGCTTCTAGCGTGAGCATCACCCCACACAGTCCCCCCCCTACCTAACCCACTGACTCCCTGGCTGGCTGACGGAACTATGCCTGGACCCAGTAACCTCTCAGACGTGTCTGAGAAGAGGATCGCCAGCTACTGTAAAGTAGCCCAGTGTAATATGGAGGCATGATGGGAAATAGGAGCCTTATTCCTTGCACTGCCTTTACTACTCCTGTTTCTGGAGACACCTGGAGATGGTTTAGAAAGAAATGAAGGATATGGAATCGCTATGGGAAGTCAGAACAATGGGAGGGGACAGAGATCATCCCCTCTCCCCCTCTCCCCCTCTCCCCCTCTCCTCCTCTCCTCCTCTCCTCCTCTCCCCCTCTCCCCCTCTCCTCCTCTCCCCCTCTCCCCCTCTCCTCCTCTCCTCCCTCTCCCCCTCTCCCCCTCTCCCCCTCTCCCCCTCTCCCCCTCTCCTCCTCTCCCCCCTCTCCCCCTCTCCCCCTCTCCCCCTCTCCTCCTCTCATTCTGTCATTCTGTCTGTTTCCTAGCCTATGATGACCCACGGATCTAAAAAGGTTCAGTCCTCAGACGTTATCTATAGACGACCCCAGGAGACTTGGGTATCTCTGTCTGGCATTATAGACTACAGGTATTGAATTCTGATATCGGTGCTTGGTTGAAAGTCCAGGGATTGAATTCTGATATCGGTGCTTGGTTGAAAGTCCAGGGGATTGAATTCTACAGCCGTCTGTAAATAGTTCACACCACTGTGACTTATGATGTGTCCATCAGGGCTTGAGACTGGATCAATAACTGGCATTTAAACACATCACACCTCTCTCTGCTTATCTCTCCCCTTCATACTATATCTCCCCTTCATACTATATCTCCCCCCCTTCATACTATATCTCCCCCCCTTCATACTATATCTCCCCCCCTTCATACTATATCTCCCCCCCTTCATACTATATCTCCCCCCCTTCATACTATATCTCCCCCCCTTCATACTATATCTCTTCCTTCTCTCACCATAATACTATATCTCTCCTCACTCTTCCTTTCAGGCTTCCTCTCTCTCCATAATACTCTCTTCCTCTCAGGCTCCATCTCTCCTCTCTCTCCATCTCTCCTCTCTTCCTCTCAGGCTCCATCTCTCCTCTCTCTCCATCTCTCCTCTCTTCCTCTCAGGCTCCTTCTCTCCTCTCTCCATAAAGCTCTCTCCTTCTCTTTTCCACTCCACCAGGACCCTGAGGAGTTCATTTCTGTCTCCAGCAGGACCCTGAGGAGTTCAGTCCTGTCTTAAATCAGGACCCTGAGGAGTTCAGTCCTGTCTTCAATCAGGACCCTGAGGAGTTCAGTTCTGTCTTAAATCAGGACCCTGAGGAGTTCAGTCCTGTCTTAAATCAGGACCCTGAGGAGTTCAGTCCTGTCTTAAATCAGGACCCTGAGGAGTTCAGTCCTGTCTTAAATCAGGACCCTGAGGAGTTCAGTTCTGTCTTAAATCAGGACCCTGAGGAGTTCTGTTCTGTCTCCACCAGGACCCTGAGGAGTTCTGTTCTGTCTTAAATCAGGACCCTGAGGAGTTCAGTTCTGTCTTAAATCAGGACCCTGAGGAGTTCTGTTCTGTCTCCACCAGGACCCTGAGGAGTTCTGTTCTGTCTCCACCAGGACCCTGAGGAGTTCAGTCCTGTCTTAAATCAGGACCCTGAGGAGTTCAGTCCTGTCTTAAATCAGGACCCTGAGGAGTTCAGTCCTGTCTTAAATCAGGACCCTGAGGAGTTCAGTCCTGTCTTAAATCAGGACCCTGAGGAGTTCAGTCCTGTCTTAAATCAGGACCCTGAGGAGTTCAGTCCTGTCTTAAATCAGGACCCTGAGGAGTTCAGTCCTGTCTTAAATCAGGACCCTGAGGAGTTCAGTCCTGTCTTGAATCAGGACCCTGAGGAGTTCAGTCCTGTCTTAAATCAGGACCCTGAGGAGTTCTGTTCTGTCTTAAATCAGGACCCTGAGGAGTTCTGTTCTGTCTCCACCAGGACCCTGAGGAGTTCTGTTCTGTCTTAAATCAGGACCCTGAGGAGTTCTGTTCTGTCTTAAATCAGGACCCTGAGGAGTTCTGTTCTGTCTTGAATCAGGACCCTGAGGAGTTCTGTTCTGTCTTAAATCAGGACCCTGAGGAGTTCTGTTCTGTCTTAAATCAGGACCCTGAGGAGTTCTGTTCTGTCTCCACCAGGACCCTGAGGAGTTCAGTTCTGTCTTAAATCAGGGGCCAATCTGTTCAGCAGTCAGGTTTTATTGATTTGATTTTAAAGGGGGTGTTCTCTGTGTGTCCAGTCCACAGGGGCTCTAAATGTTTCATAGGTTCAGGGAGATCATTATTTAGGTGTCTTAGTTGTATGTCATGTTCAATTAGAGAAGGCTCTGTGTGTTTCTCCTCACCCTCATGTAGCGTTTTTCCATTTTACAAGGACCATTTTAGGTTCCTATTTTTACAGGAGATGTGGATATTTTCATCCCTCACCTTGCTGTTGGTCTTGGGCTCAGCTCCATTTTGACAAGGGTAAAAAACGGTGCTAGAGTCGGGGCTGCTGTGGTCCAGCTGCTGCCGCCAACCCAGACAGGGTTACTGGCTGCCTCTGCCAGGTCTCTAAAAATAACACGCACACAGACCACTGGGCTCAGCAGAAAACCTGCTCCAACTATGATGATTCAACTGCCTGTACACGCAGGTGTGTGTGTGCGCGCGCTTGGGTTTTTAAACCATTTCAACTGCGTTTTTATATTGCTTACAATGAAAAAGCAAGGTATTTTTTGCAAAAAAAACAATGCATGGCCATTTATATTTCTAATGTTTTATCATAGAAAAAAATTTAGCCAGCTACATCTCCTAATGTTTTGCTTGAAGTTAATCTTGAAGTAACTAAGAGAAGTATCTAGACATCAGTCAGAGAGCTGTCTGCAGATAGAATGCTGATCATGAATTCTCATCCCAGTGGAGAAGTGCAACTGAAGCACAACATTAGTCTGATGCCGAGCAGATATTACAATAAGAAGCATTTTAGATCTGCGTTTACAAAACGCAGAAAGATATTTCTTATGTGTTTTCTTTGTTATTTTTTTTGCGTGAAAAACGCAGAATTCTGTGTTAACGCGACCCATGGTGTGTGTGTTTTAGGTTGTGTGTGTGGTGTGCCTAGCTTGCATACTGATATGTACAGTTGAAGTCGGAAGTTTACATACACTTAGGTTGGAGTCATTAAAACTCGTTTTTTCAACCACTCCACACATTTCTTTAACAAACTATAGTTTTGGCAAGTCGGTTAGGACATCTACTTTGTGCATGACACAAGTAATTTTTCCAACGATTGTTTACAGACAGATTATTTCATTTATAATTCACTGTATCACAATTCCAGTGGGTCAGAAGTTTACATACACTAAGTTGACTGTGCCTTTAAACAGCTTGGAAAATTCCAGAAAATGTCATGGCTTTAGAAGCTTCTGACATCATTTGAGTCAATTGGAGGTGTACCTGTGGATGTATTTCAAGGCCTACCTTCAAACTCAGTGCCTCTTTGCTTGACATCATGGGAAAATCTAAAGAAATCAGCCAAGACCTCAGAAAAAAAATCAGCCAAGACCTCCACAAGTCTGGTTCATCCTTGGGAGCAAATTCCAAATGCCTGAAGGTACCATGTTCATCTGTACAAACCATAGTAAGCAAGTATAAACACCATGGGACCACGCAGCCGTCATACCGCTCAGGAAGGAGATGCGTTCTGTCTCCTAGAGATGAACGTACTTTGGTGCGAAAAGTGCAAATCAATCCCAGAACAACAGCAAAGGACCTTATGAAGATGCTGGCGGAAACAGATACAAAAGTATTTATATCCACAGTAAAACGAGTCCTATATCGACATAACCTGAAAGGCCGCTCAGCAAGGAAGAAGCCACTGCTCCAAAACCGCCATAAAAAAGCCAGACTACGGTTTGCAACTGCACATGGGGACAAATATCGTACTTTTTGGAGAAATGTCCTCTGGTTTGATGAAACAAAAATAGAACTGTTTGGCCATTATGACGATCGTTATGTTTGGAGGAAAAAGGGAGTAATTGCAAGCCGAAGAACACCATCCCAACCGTGAAGCACGGGGGTGGCAGCATCATGCTGTGGGGGTGCTTTGCTGCAGGAGGGACTGGTGCACTTCATAAAATAGATGGCATCATGAGGAAGGAAAATTATGTGGATATATTGAAGCAACATGTCAAGACATCAGTCAGGAAGTTAAAGCTTGGTCGCAAATGGGTCTTCCAAATGGACAATGACCCCAAGCATACTTCCAAAGTTGTGGCAAAATGGCTTAAGGACAACAAAGTCAAGGTATTGGAGTGGCCATCACAAAGCCCTGACCTCAATCCTATAGAAAATTTGTGGGAAGAACTTAAAAAGCATGTGCGAGCAAGGAGGCCTACAAACCTGACTCAGTTACACCAGCTCTGTAAGGAGGAATGGGCCAAAATTCACCCAACTTATTGTGGGAAGCTTGTGGAAGGCTACCCAAAACATTTGACCCAAGTTAAACAATTTAAAGGCAATGCTACCAAATACTAATTGAGTGTATGTAAACTTCTGTCCCACTGGGAATGTGATTAAATAAATAAAAGCTGAAATAAATCATTCTCTCTACTATTATTCTGACATTTCACATTCTTAAAATAAAGTGGTGAGCCTAACTGACCTAAGACAGGGAGGTTTTACTAGGATTAAATGTCAGGAATTGTGAAAAACTGAGTTTAAATGTATTTGGGAAAGGTGTATGTAAACTTCTGACTTCAATTGTATTTGTCCCTTGACAGTTATGCTAAAGTATCCAAACCGACCCTGTCATGGCTGTGCTAGAAGAACATCTTGAAATTCCGGTTAGGGAGGGAGATATTAATCATAATTTGAACCGCTTCACCTGACACTATTAACTTCCCACTTTTGGACTAACCACTTTAATAATGCTGTCCATGCAAAGTGAACAGGCAGTCAGTTTAAAGTGTTGAGGCCTAAACCTCTGTTGCCCCTCTCACTTAATGCGTAGCACACAGATGTAGCCAAATAAAATACATTTAGCCTGCCTAATTTAGGCCTAATTTTGTACGCTGTTACTGGCTTTGCTCTCTGGTTGTCTAAAGGTAATCTACGGTGTCGGTTCAATTTCAACGGTTGTTTTACTAATCTTTTTGCCCCAGCTGGTGCTTTGACCTTTTGAACTCAGCAGCTGTTACACTTGAACTGGGGTCAGAGGCTGTTTGACCCGTTGGCCCAGTGTCTCACTAGCCTGACCTTTTAGAGCAAACGGATGATGGCCTTGCCGTCTGCCCAGTCTCATTGATTTTTGGCTTTGAACTTGAACTCCTGTAATAATAGGCTAGTTTAGTGTATAGTGCCAACTGTAAAGTTTGGTGGAGGAGGAATAATGGTTTGGGGCTGTGTCACGAGAATTCTATCTCTAATACTCAAACTTTGAATAATCCCCAGAGAATGTAAGACTCTAGTTAAGAATGAATTAAACAAATTCTCCAGTCGGAAAGGGATCAGCCATTTTATTTCAGAGAGTCCTCTGGCGCTAAAAACACACACACACTTTTTATATGCCTTCACACAAAGGAACTTTGCTCCGCCCACCTTTAGGCGGCCTGTGACTTTCCACAGTATGGAATGGTTAAGTTTGACAGTTTCTAGGTTTCCTTTCTCCTGGAATGTTTGTCTCAGCAGTTTCTAGGTCCCCTTACTATGGAATGCTCGTCTCCAACAGTTTCTAACATATTCCCTGTTAGTGGTTCTATTGTCTTATAACTCTAACACAGTTTACACATTTATACAGTATCGGGGTGGAACATTTTAGTCATTAAAATAAACATACAAATTAATCTATCAGGCTGTTTTTCATGGTTCGGGCTAGGCCCTTTAGTTCCAGTGATGGGAAATGTTAATGCTACATCGGGTGGAAGAACTTGACTGGCCTGCACAGAGCCCTGACCTCAACCCCATCGAACACCTTTGGGATGAATTGGAACGCCGACTACGAGCCAGGCCTAATTGCCCAACATCATTGCCCGCCCTCACTAATGCTCTTGTGGCTGAATGGAAGCAAGTCCCCGTAGCAATGTTCCAACATCTAGTGGAAAGCCTTCCCAGAAGAGTGGAGGCTGTTATAGCAGCAAAGGGGGGACCAACTTCATCTTCCCAGGAGAGTGGAGGCTGTTATAGCAGCAAAGGGGGGACCAACTTCATCTTCCCAGGAGAGTGGAGGCTGTTATAGCAGCAAAGGGGGGACCAACTTCATCTTCCCAGGAGAGTGGAGGCTGTTATAGCAGCAAAAGGGGGAACCAACCCCATATTAATGCCCATGATTTTGGAATTAGATGTTTGACTAGCAGGTGTCCACATACATATTATTATTATTTTTTAATTTTTTTACATTTTAGTGGTTCAGGAGACACTCTTATCCAGTGGTGAACACACACGTTTTCACCACTGAGAATGTCAGGGATGGGTGACTGGCTAGATGCTACGTGCAGATAAACATTCAAGTTTGTGTGCGTTTTTCTAACACTTGAGCAAGGTACATCTCTTGTATGTGGAGAGTCTCGTCTCCAGCGCTCAAAAGTTGTGTGGTCTTTTCATACCAGGGTCTTGCTGAGTGAATGGCTTTATGTGGGACTACACACCTGGATTTGCCTCAGTCCACCTGTGAATTGTGTCCATTTCAGTAAAGAGGCACCAGTAGCATCATTGGTTCATGCTGTCAATGCGATAAGTCCTTTCAGAAGGGAAGCAGGGTAAGCATACGGAGGGTGGGAGGACCAGGCAGCTCAGGGGACTGTTGGCTGACCCCGAGTTTAGCCTCACGTGTTTATTAATAGAGCTGCAGCTGAACCTCCATCCAGGGTCACTGATTAACTCCAGATGCTGGGAGAGGAGGCCAGTCAGAATGAGAGAGTGAAGGACAACAGGATCAACAGGTGAAAGGTGAATTGAGAGGTCTGGTGTGTTTCTCTGGACCCTAGTCCTACTGTAGTCCTATATGTGTGTCTGGTGTGTTTCTCTGGACCCTAGTCTTACTGTAGTCCTATATGTGTGTCTGGTGTGTTTCTCTGGACCCTAGTCTTACTGTAGTCCTATATGTGTGTCTGTTGTGTTTCTCTGGACCCTAGTCCTACTGTAGTCCTGTATGTGTGTCTGTTGTGTTTCTCTGGACCCTAGTCCTACTGTAGTCCTGTATGTGTGTCTGTTGTGTTTCTCTGGACCCTAGTCCTACTGTAGTCCTGTATGTGTGTCTGTTGTGTTTCTCTGGAACCTAGTCCTACTGTAGTCCTATATGTGTGTCTGGTGTGTTTCTCTGGACCCTAGTCTTACTGTAGTCCTATATGTGTGTCTGGTGTGTTTCTCTGGACCCTAGTCTTACTGTAGTCCTGTATGTGTGTCTGTTGTGTTTCTCTGGACCCTAGTCCTACTGTAGTCCTGTATGTGTGTCTGGTGTGTTTCTCTGGACCCTAGTCTTACTGTAGTCCTATATGTGTGTCTGGTGTGTTTCTCTGGACCCTAGTCCTACTGTAGTCCTGTATGTGTGTCTGTTGTGTTTCTCTGGACCCTAGTCCTACTGTAGTCCTATATGTGTGTCTGGTGTGTTTCTCTGGACCCTAGTCTTACTGTAGTCCTATATGTGTGTCTGGTGTGTTTCTCTGGACCCTAGTCTTACTGTAGTCCTATATGTGTGTCTGGTGTGTTTCTCTGGACCCTAGTCTTACTGTAGTCCTATATGTGTGTCTGGTGTGTTTCTCTGGACCCTAGTCTTACTGTAGTCCTGTATGTGTGTCTGTTGTGTTTCTCTGGACCCTAGTCCTACTGTAGTCCTATATGTGTGTCTGTGAGAGTCTTTTAGTGTGTGCTTTGTTTTTCACCCTCTGACCCTTTTGTGAAATGGCAGTAAAACAGACAATATCACTATGGAAACAGTAATAGCAGTCCATAAAACACAGTGTAAACTCCGAAATAAACCAAACAGACAGCAGTAGGACTGACTGTCTGTCTGCCATTAAACTAGTTCCATTCCAGACTGGAGGAATGCCCACAAGAAATCTCTACATCTCCAACTCAAGTTAATGGGGAAGTTTGGAACAATTTTAGACAAATTCCAGCCCATTTCAAAGACAAATTTCCACGCGACAGCAGATGGAATCGAATGCTAACTAAATGAAAACCAATTCAATGCTAACTGAATGAATGTGTGCAGTTCCATTGTCAGGGTTCTGAGAGTCAGCATGCAGACTAGCTGTTGAACATGGGTCTGTCTCTGGGTCTGTCACAGTGAGATGAGCAGTGTTGTGGGTGGCCAAACGCAGTAGAGGGGGGTTGTTGGTTGAGTTCCTGCCCGACTAGATGAGCGGGCGTTGCATTGAATCAACCAATGGTTGCATGCCATGTCTATGTCATATGATATGATTAGCTAATATCAGGGCCTAAAATTAACTTTTTAGTATACCAGCCACTGTGGCAGGTAGATCAAAAAAATAAAAAATACCACCCTATATATATATATATATATATCAGCCACTCAAATCTTTTAGCAGCCAATATTTATTTTCTTCAGAATTACACAAAGAAACTGAAAAAGAATGGATGAGCATGTTTAGTAATGTTTCTAAAACAAGACATGTATTACTAGTAAGAAGTAATGTGGTATATTGCTCGATTTTTTTTATTTCATATTCTGTGACTTGTCTTCAGAGACAAATGTTCAGCTGCCCCTTCAAGGTTACCTTGGTAACAGGGCGACTGACTTGTCACTTGTGCCTGTGAGAATCTGACTAGTAGAATCCGAAGATGTCTCTTTTTGCTAGTAGTGGAAGCAAACTCAAACATTGGAAAACAACCTAACTTGTGAACAAAACAATGTAAATAGCCAAGAAACACGAGGACAAAGTCTCACTTTAGTAGTTTTTCGAGCAAATTAGGCCAACTTTTTTATGCCTTTTGCACATTGCTTCTAAGAACAAATCTTTCAGCCCTTCACTCATAGTGATCACAGCCCCCCAGACAGGCAGTGTTGCTGCGCGAGGTGGGATAGCTATAAAGTTAGCATTCAGATTTCTTTGTGCATTACCAGACATGAAACAAAACAGCAGAAATACTTTGAAAACAACTACTGCAGCATTTATTTACAACTTGCACTTGTGCCCATACTTGACTTGACTATTATTTATGAAATGCTGGCACTGTAGAACCCTGAGTGTGACCACCCGCCAACGAGGCTGGTGATTTAGACATGCTTACCCGCCAACGCCAAAATCTACCCGCATTTGGCGGGTGTTAATTTTAGACCCTGGCTGATATGTTAAATACCCTTTATGAGAACACCTCTATATCCTGCCTTCTGTAAACAAACTTCATCTATTGATCATTGTGTGACTGACTACACCTCCATTTGTGCAGGCTATGTTTAGGGTGTTATTCTCTCATCTGAGCTAGGTTTATGTTTTGCTCTAATCCTACCCAGTGATGAGAGTTTTATGATTGGGGTTAGTCTATTAATACTCTATCAGAACTACAGGGGACCCAGATTTACACTTTAGGGTCAACTTGATCCCAGTGTGCCCTGCTCCTCATCTGGAGCTGATTAATCCCCATAGCTCCCTCTCCCTGCTCCTCATCTGGAGCTGATTAATCCCCATAGCTCCCTCTCCCTGCTCCTCATCTGGAGCTGATAAATCCCCATAGCTCCCTCTCCCTGCTCCTCATCTGGAGCTGATTAATCCCCATAGCTCCCTCTCCCTGCTCCTCATCTGGAGCTGATTAATCCCCATAGCTCCCTCTCCCTGCTCCTCATCTGGAGCTGATTAATCCCCATAGCTCCCTCTCCCTGCTCCTCATCTGGAGCTGATTAATCCCCATAGCTCCCTCTCCCTGCTCCTCATCTGGAGCTGATTAATCCCCATAGCGCCCTCTCCCTGCTCCTCATCTGGAGCTGATTAATCCCCATAGCTCCCTCTCCCTGCTCCTCATCTGGAGCTGATTAATCCCCATAGCTCCCTCTCCCTGCTCCTCATCTGGAGCTGATTAATCCCCCATAGCTCCCTCTCCCTGCTCCTCATCTGGAGCTGATTAATCCCCATAGCTCCCTCTCCCTGCTCCTCATCTGGAGCTGATTAATCCCCATAGCTCCCTCTCCCTGCTCCTCATCTGGAGCTGATTAATCCCCATAGCTCCCTCTACCTGCTCCTCATCTGGAGCTGATTAATCCCCATAGCTCCCTCTCCCTGCTCCTCATCTGGAGCTGATTAATCCCCATAGCGCCCTCTCCCTGCTCCTCATCTGGAGCTGATTAATCCCCATAGCTCCCTCTCCCTGCTCCTCATCTGGAGCTGATTAATCCCCATAGCTCCCTCTCCCTGCTCCTCATCTGGAGCTGATTAATCCCCATAGCGCCCTCTCCCTGCTCCTCATCTGGAGCTGATTAATCCCCATAGCGCCCTCTCCCTGCTCCTCATCTGGAGCTGATTAATCCCCATAGCTCCCTCTCCCTGCTCCTCATCTGGAGCTGATTAATCCCCATAGCTCCCTCTCCCTGCTCCTCATCTGGAGCTGATTAATCCCCATAGCTCCCTCTCCCTGCTCCTCATCTGGAGCTGATTAATCCCCATAGCTCCCTCTCCCTGCTCCTCATCTGGAGCTGATTAATCCCCATAGCTCCCTCTCCCTGCTCCTCATCTGGAGCTGATTAATCCCCATAGCTCCCTCTCCCTGCTCCTCATCTGGAGCTGATTAATCCCCATAGCTCCCTCTCCCTGCTCCTCATCTGGAGCTGATTAATCCCCATAGCTCCCTCTCCCTGCTCCTCATCTGGAGCTGATTAATCCCCATAGCTCCCTCTCCCTGCTCCTCATCTGGAGCTGATTAATCCCCATAGCGCCCTCTCCCTGCTCCTCATCTGGAGCTGATTAATCCCCATAGCTCCCTCTCCCTGCTCCTCATCTGGAGCTGATTAATCCCCATAGCTCCCTCTCCCTGCTCCTCATCTGGAGCTGATTAATCCCCATAGCTCCCTCTCCCTGCTCCTCATCTGGAGCTGATTAATCCCCCATAGCTCCCTCTCCCTGCTCCTCATCTGGAGCTGATTAATCCCCATAGCTCCCTCTCCCTGCTCCTCATCTGGAGCTGATTAATCCCCCATAGCTCCCTCTCCCTGCTCCTCATCTGGAGCTGATTAATCCCCATAGCTCCCTCTCCCTGCTCCTCATCTGGAGCTGATTAATCCCCATAGCTCCCTCTCCCTGCTCCTCATCTGGAGCTGATTAATCCCCATAGCTCCCTCTCCCTGCTCCTCATCTGGAGCTGATTAATCCCCATAGCTCCCTCTCCCCTGCTCCTCATCTGGAGCTGATTAATCCCCATAGCTCCCTCTCCCTGCTCCTCATCTGGAGCTGATTAATCCCCATAGCGCCCTCTCCCTGCTCCTCATCTGGAGCTGATTAATCCCCATAGCGCCCTCTCCCTGCTCCTCATCTGGAGCTGATTAATCCCCCATAGCTCCCTCTCCCTGCTCCTCATCTGGAGCTGATTAATCCCCATAGCTCCCTCTCCCTGCTCCTCATCTGGAGCGGATAAATCCCCATAGCTCCCTCTCCCGGAGCTGATTAATCCCCATAGCTCCCTCTCCCTGCTCCTCATCTGGAGCTGATTAATCCCCATAGCTCCCTCTCCCTGCTCCTCATCTGGAGCTGATTAATCCCCATAGCGCCCTCTCCCTGCTCCTCATCTGGAGCTGATTAATCCCCCATAGCTCCCTCTCCTGCTCCTCATCTGGAGCTGATTAATCCCCCATAGCTCCCCTCTCTGCTCCTCATCTGGAGCTGATTAATCCCCCATAGCTCCCCTCCCTGCTCCTCATCTGGAGCTGATTAATCCCCATATCTCCCTCTCCCTGCTCCTCATCTGGAGCTGATTAATCCCCATAGCTCCCTCTCCCTGCTTCTCATCTGGAGCTGATTAATCCCCATAGCTCCCTCTCCCTGCTCCTCATCTGGAGCTGATTAATCCCCATAGCTCCCTCTCCTGCTCCTCATCTGGAGCTGATTAATCCCCATAGCTCCCTCTCCCTGCTCCTCATCTGGAGCTGATTAATCCCCATAGCTCCCTCTCCTGCTCCTCATCTGGAGCTGATTAATCCCCATAGCTCCCTCTCCCTGCTCCTCATCTGGAGCTGATTAATCCCCATAGCTCCCTCTCCCTGCTCCTCATCTGGAGCTGATTAATCCCCCATAGCTCCCCTCTCCCTGCTCCTCATCTGGAGCTGATTAATCCCCCATAGCTCCCTCTCCCTGCTCCTCATCTGGAGCTGATTAATCCCCATAGCTCCCTCTCCCTGCTCCTCATCTGGAGCTGATTAATCCCCATAGCTCCCTCTCCCTGCTCCTCATCTGGAGCTGATTAATCCCCATAGCTCCCTCTCCCTGCTCCTCATCTGGAGCTGATAAATCCCCATAGCTCCCTCTCCCTGCTCCTCATCTGGAGCTGATTAATCCCCATAGCTCCCTCTCCCTGCTCCTCATCTGGAGCTGATTAATCCCCATAGCTCCCTCTCCCTGCTCCTCATCTGGAGCTGATTAATCCCCATAGCTCCCTCTCCCTGCTCCTCATCTGGAGCTGATTAATCCCCATAGCTCCCTCTCCCTGCTCCTCATCTGGAGCTGATTAATCCCCATAGCTCCCTCTCCCTGCTCCTCATCTGGAGCTGATTAATCCCCATAGCTCCCTCTCCCTGCTCCTCATCTGGAGCTGATTAATCCCCATAGCTCCCTCTCCCTGCTCCTCATCTGGAGCTGATTAATCCCCATAGCTCCCCTCTCCCTGCTCCTCATCTGGAGCTGATTAATCCCCCATAGCTCCCTCTCCCTGCTCCTCATCTGGAGCTGATTAATCCCCATAGCTCCCTCTCCCTGCTCCTCATCTGGAGCTGATTAATCCCCATAGCTCCCTCTCCCTGCTCCTCATCTGGAGCTGATTAATCCCCATAGCTCCCTCTCCCTGCTCCTCATCTGGAGCTGATTAATCCCCATAGCTCCCCTCTCCCTGCTCTCATCTGGAGCTGATTAATCCCCATAGCTCCCTCTCCCTGCTCCTCATCTGGAGCTGATTAATCCCCATAGCTCCCCTCTCCCTGCTCCTCATCTGGAGCTGATTAATCCCCATAGCTCCCTCTCCCTGCTCCTCATCTGGAGCTGATTAATCCCCATAGCTCCCTCTCCCTGCTCCTCATCTGGAGCTGATTAATCCCCATAGCTCCCTCTCCCTGCTCCTCATCTGGAGCTGATTAATCCCCATAGCTCCCTCTCCCTGCTCCTCATCTGGAGCTGATTAATCCCCATAGCTCCCTCTCCCTGCTCCTCATCTGGAGCTGATTAATCCCCATAGCTCCCTCTCCCTGCTCCTCATCTGGAGCTGATTAATCCCCATAGCTCCCTCTCCCTGCTCCTCATCTGGAGCTGATTAATCCCCATAGCTCCCTCTCCCTGCTCCTCATCTGGAGCTGATTAATCCCCATAGCTCCTCTCCCTGCTCCTCATCTGGAGCTGATTAATCCCCCATAGCTCCCTCTCCCTGCTCCTCATCTGGAGCTGATTAATCCCCCATAGCTCCCTCTCCCTGCTCCTCATCTGGAGCTGATTAATCCCCATAGCTCCCTCTCCCCTGCTCCTCATCTGGAGCTGATTAATCCCCATAGCTCCCTCTCCCTGCTCCTCATCTGGAGCTGATTAATCCCCATAGCTCCCTCTCCCTGCTCCTCATCTGGAGCTGATTAATCCCCATAGCTCCCTCTCCCTGCTCCTCATCTGGAGCTGATTAATCCCCATAGCTCCCTCTCCCTGCTCCTCATCTGGAGCTGATTAATCCCCATAGCTCCCTCTCCCTGCTCCTCATCTGGAGCTGATTAATCCCCATAGCTCCCTCTCCCTGCTCCTCATCTGGAGCTGATTAATCCCCATAGCTCCCTCTCCCTGCTCCTCATCTGGAGCTGATTAATCCCCATAGCTCCCTCTCCCTGCTCCTCATCTGGAGCTGATTAATCCCCATATCTCCCTCTCCCTGCTCCTCATCTGGAGCTGATTAATCCCCCATAGCTCCCTCTCCCTGCTCCTCATCTGGAGCTGATTAATCCCCCATAGCTCCCCTCCCTGCTCCTCATCTGGAGCTGATTAATCCCCATAGCTCCCTCTCCCTGCTCCTCATCTGGAGCTGATTAATCCCCCATAGCTCCCTCTCCCTGCTCCTCATCTGGAGCTGATTAATCCCCATAGCTCCTCTCCCCTGCTCCTCATCTGGAGCTGATTAATCCCCATAGCTCCCTCTCCCTGCTCCTCATCTGGAGCTGATTAATCCCCATAGCTCCCTCTCCCTGCTCCTCATCTGGAGCTGATTAATCCCCATAGCTCCCTCTCCCTGCTCCTCATCTGGAGCTGATTAATCCCCATAGCTCCCTCTCCCTGCTCCTCATCTGGAGCTGATTAATCCCCATAGCTCCCTCTCCCTGCTCCTCATCTGGAGCTGATTAATCCCCATAGCTCCCTCTCCCTGCTCCTCATCTGGAGCTGATTAATCCCCATAGCGCCCTCTCCCTGCTCCTCATCTGGAGCTGATTAATCCCCATAGCTCCCTCTCCCTGCTCCTCATCTGGAGCTGATTAATCCCCATAGCTCCCTCTCCCTGCTCCTCATCTGGAGCTGATAAATCCCCATAGCTCCCTCTCCCTGCTCCTCACCTGGAGCTGATTAACCCCCATAGCTCCCTCCCCCTGCTCCTCATCTGGAGCTGATTAATCCCCATAGCTCCCTCTCCCTGCTCCTCATCTGGAGCTGATTAATCCCCATAGCTCCCTCTCCCTGCTCCTCATCTGGAGCTGATTAATCCCCCATAGCTCCCTCTCCCTGCTCCTCATCTGGAGCTGATTAATCCCCATAGCTCCCTCTCCCTGCTCCTCATCTGGAGCTGATTAATCCCCATAGCTCCCCTCTCCCTGCTCCTCATCTGGAGCTGATTAATCCCCATAGCTCCCCTCTCCCTGCTCCTCATCTGGAGCTGATTAATCCCCATAGCTCCTCTCCCTGCTCCTCATCTGGAGCTGATTAATCCCCATAGCTCCCCTCTCCCTGCTTCTCATCTGGAGCTGATTAATCCCCCATAGCTCCCTCTCCTGCTCCTCATCTGGAGCTGATTAATCCCCATAGCTCCCTCTCCCTGCTCCTCATCTGGAGCTGATTAATCCCCATAGCTCCCTCTCCCCTGCTCCTCATCTGGAGCTGATTAATCCCCCATAGCTCCCTCTCCCTGCTCCTCATCTGGAGCTGATTAATCCCCATAGCTCCCTCTCCCTGCTCCTCATCTGGAGCTGATTAATCCCCATAGCTCCCTCTCCCTGCTCCTCATCTGGAGCTGATTAATCCCCATAGCTCCCCTCTCCCTGCTCCTCATCTGGAGCTGATTAATCCCCCATAGCTCTCTCTCCCTGCTCCTCATCTGGAGCTGATTAATCCCCATAGCTCCCTCTCCCTGCTCCTCATCTGGAGCTGATTAATCCCCATAGCTCCTCTCCCTGCTCCTCATCTGGAGCTGATTAATCCCCATAGCTCCCTCTCCCTGCTCCTCATCTGGAGCTGATTAATCCCCATAGCTCCCTCTCCCTGCTCCTCATCTGGAGCTGATTAATCCCCATAGCTCCCTCTCCCTGCTCCTCATCTGGAGCTGATTAATCCCCATAGCTCCCTCTCCCTGCTCCTCATCTGGAGCTGATTAATCCCCATAGCTCCCTCTCCCTGCTCCTCATCTGGAGCTGATTAATCCCCCATAGCTCCCCTCTCCTGCTCCTCATCTGGAGCTAATTAATCCCCATAGCTCCCTCTCCCTGCTCCTCATCTGGAGCTGATTAATCCCCCTAGCTCCCTCTCCCTGCTCCTCATCTGGAGCTGATTAATCCCCATAGCTCCCTCTCCCTGCTCCTCATCTGGAGCTGATTAATCCCCATAGCTCCCTCTCCCTGCTCCTCATCTGGAGCTGATTAATCCCCATAGCTCCCTCTCCCTGCTCCTCATCTGGAGCTGATTAATCCCCCATAGCTCCCTCTCCCTGCTCCTCATCTGGAGCTGATTAATCCCCATAGCTCCCTCTCCCTGCTCCTCATCTGGAGCTGATTAATCCCCATAGCTCCCTCTCCCTGCTCCTCATCTGGAGATGATCTTTCCCTGCTCCCAGTTTCCATTTTTTGGCCCAATATCTGGGTGCTCCTCCCTAATCTCCCCTGTGACACAGAATGGCTTTTCGGCAGGATGGAGGTATTAATTCAGAGATGAAAGGCACGATGGTTTGGTTTCTCTCTTTCTCCTCTGTTCTCTCTCTCTCTGTTCTCCTGGTAGAGAGAGGGAGCCTCTGTGTTTGTAATGTGGTCTTTATGGTTGCTGAAACAGCTCACTACCCTCTGATCCCATCTCAATATCCTAGCCGTTCCACTCTGTAAACACAGAGATGAAAAATCTGGCCCTTTAGAGGATGAATTACCCCTGTCTGTTTCCCTCTGCACCCCCCCTGCCCCTCTCCAGCCTCCCCTCACCCCCTGTCTGTTTCCCTCTGCGCCCCCCCTGCCCCTCCCCAGCCTCCCCTCACCCCCTGTCTGTTTCCCTCTGCACCCCCCTGCCCCTCTCCAGCCTCCCCTCACCCCCCGTCTGTTTCCTCTGCACCCCCCTGCCCCTCCCCAGCCTCCCTCACCCCCCGTCTGTTTCCTCTGCACCCCCCTGCCCCTCCCCAGCCTCCCCTCACCCCGTCTGTTTCCCTCTGCACCCCCCTGCCCCTCCCCCAGCCTCCCCTCACCCCCCGTCTGTTTCCCTCTGCCCCCCCTGCCCCTGTCCAGCCTCCCCTCACCCACCGTCTGTTTCCCTCTGCACCCCCCTGCCCCTCCCCCAGCCTCCCCTCACCCCGTCTGTTTCCCTCTGCACCCCCTGCCCCTCCCCAGCCTCCCCTCACCCCTGTCTGTTTCCCTCTGCACCCCCTGCCCCCTCCCCAGCCTCCCCTCACCCCCCGTCTGTTTCCCTCTGCACCCCCCTGCCCCTCTCCAGCCTCCCCTCACCCCCCGTTTGTTTCCCTCTGCCCCTCCCCAGCCTCCCCTCACCCCCCGTCTGTTTCCCTCTACAGCCCCCCTGCCCCTCCCCCAGCCTCCCCTCACCCCCGTCTGTTTCCCTCTGCACCCCCCTGCCCCTCCCCAGCCTCCCCTCACCCCTGTCTGTTTCCCTCTACAGCCCCCCTGCCCCTCCCCAGCCTCCCCTCACCCCCTGTCTGTTTCCCTCTGCACCCCCCTGCCCCCTCCCCAGCCTCCCCTCACCCCCCGTCTGTTTCCCTCTGCACCCCCCTGCCCCTCCCCAGCCTCCCCTCACCCCCCGTCTGTTTCCCTCTGCACCCCCCTGCCCCTCTCCAGCCTCCCCTCACCCCCCGTCTGTTTCCCTCTGCACCCCCCTGCCCCTCCCCAGCCTCCCCTCACCCCCCGTCTGTTTCCCTCTACAGCCCCCCCTGCCCCTCCCCAGCCTCCCCTCACCCCCCGTCTGTTTCCCTCTGCACCCCCTGCCCCCTCCAGCCTCCCTCACCCCCGTCTGTTTCCCTCTGCACCCCCTGCCCCTCCCCAGCCTCCCCTCACCCCCCGTCTGTTTCCCTCTGCACCCCCCTGCCCCTCTCCAGCCTCCCCTCACCCCCTGTCTGTTTCCTCTGCGCCCCCTGCCCCTCCCCAGCCTCCCCTCACCCCCTGTCTGTTTCCCTCTGCACCCCCCTGCCCCTCTCCAGCCTCCCCTCACCCCCGTCTGTTTCCCTCTGCACCCCCTGCCCCTCCCCCAGCCTCCCCTCACCCCCTGTCTGTTTCCCTCTGCACCCCCTGCCCCTCTCCAGCCTCCCCTCACCCCCTGTCTGTTTCCCTCTGCACCCCCTGCCCCTCCCCAGCCTCCCCTCACCCCCTGTCTGTTTCCCCTCTGCACCCCCTGCCCCTCTCCAGCCTCCCCTCACCCCCTGTCTGTTTCCCTCTGCACCCCCTGCCCCTCTCCAGCCTCCCCTCACCCCCTGTCTGTTTCCCTCTGCACCCCCTGCCCCTCCCTAGCCTCCCCTCACCCCCTGTCTGTTTCCCTCTGCACCCCCTGCCCCTCTCCAGCCTCCCCTCACCCCCTGTCTGTTTCCCTCTGCACCCCCTGCCCCTCTCCAGCCTCCCCTCACCCCTGTCTGTTTCCCTCTGCACCCCCTGCCCCTCTCCAGCCTCCTCACCCCTGTCTGTTTCCCTCTGCACCCCTGCCCCTCTCCAGCCTCCCCTCACCCCTGTCTGTTTCCCTCTGCACCCCTGCCCCTCTCAGCCTCCCCTCACCCCCTGTCTGTTTCCCTCTGCACCCCCTGCCCCTCTCCAGCCTCCCCTCACCCCCTGTCTGTTTCCCTCTGCACCCCCTGCCCCTCTCCAGCCTCCCCTCACCCCCTGTCTGTTTCCCTCTGCACCCCTGCCCCTCTCCAGCCTCCCCTCACCCCCTGTCTGTTTCCCTCTGCACCCCTGCCCCTCTCAGCCTCCCCTCACCCCTGTCTGTTTCCCTCTGCACCCCCTGCCCCTCTCCAGCCTCCCTCACCCCCCTGTCTGTTTCCCTCTGCACCCCCTGCCCCTCTCCAGCCTCCCCTCACCCCCTGTCTGTTTCCCTCTGCACCCCCCTGCCCCTCTCCAGCCTCCCCTCACCCCCTGTCTGTTTCCCTCTGCACCCCCTGCCCCTCTCCAGCCTCCCCTCACCCCCTGTCTGTTTCCCTCTGCACCCCTGCCCCTCTCCAGCCTCCTCACCCCCTGTCTGTTTCCTCTGCACCCCCTGCCCCTCTCCAGCCTCCCTCACCCCCTGTCTGTTTCCCTCTGCACCCCTGCCCCTCTCCAGCCTCCCCCTCACCCCCTGTCTGTTTCCCTCTGCACCCCCTGCCCCTCTCCAGCCTCCCCTCACCCCCTGTCTGTTTCCCTCTGCACCCCCTGCCCCTCTCCAGCCTCCCCCTCACCCCTGTCTGTTTCCCTCTGCACCCCCTGCCCTCTCCCCAGCCTCCCCTCACCCCTGTCTGTTTCCCTCTGCACCCCTGCCCCTCTCCAGCCTCCCCTCACCCCCTGTCTGTTTCCCTCTGCACCCCCCTGCCCCTCTCCCAGCCTCCCCTCACCCCCTGTCTGTTTCCCTCTGCACCCCCTGCCCCTCTCCAGCCTCCCCTCACCCCCTGTCTGTTTCCCTGCACCCCCTGCCCCTCCCCAGCCTCCCCTCACCCCTGTCTGTTTCCCTCTGCCCCCCTGCCCCTCTCCAGCCTCCTCACCCCCTGTCTGTTTCCCTCTGCACCCCCTGCCCCTCTCCAGCCTCCCCTCACCCCCTGTCTGTTTCCCCTCTGCACCCCTGCCCCTCCCTAGCCTCCCTCACCCCTGTCTGTTTCCCTCTGCACCCCCTGCCCCTCTCCAGCCTCCCCTCACCCCCTGTCTGTTTCCCTCTGCACCCCCTGCCCCTCTCCAGCCTCCCCTCACCCCCTGTCTGTTTCCCTCTGCACCCCTGCCCCTCTCCAGCCTCCCCTCACCCCCTGTCTGTTTCCCTCTGCACCCCCTGCCCCTCTCCAGCCTCCCCTCACCCCCTGTCTGTTTCCCTCTGCACCCCCTGCCCCTCTCCAGCCTCCCCTCACCCCCTGTCTGTTTCCCTCTGCACCCCCTGCCCCTCCCCAGCCTCCCCTCACCCCCTGTCTGTTTCCCTCTGCACCCCCCTGCCCCTCTCCAGCCTCCCCTCACCCCCCGTCTGTTTCAGCTAGCGGACTCATTAGGTCAATATGTACCAACATACTAATAGCACAGCAATGGTTCAGACAGGTCTCATCAATTAAGCTCATTGCTTGTTACCTGAAATAATCCACTGCACTCATTTAAACTCTCTGGTCTCAAACATGAACACAGTGAAATTAAGTAGTTTACCTCTGCTCCCCAATTGCTTAATTCTCAGTCTTGCTAGTAAGTCCAGGCAGAGACAAACTCAATGAACCGTCTTTGTCAGTAGGCAGGTTTCCATTGACTCAGGTTTATTAGACAAAAGCAATGTCGCAAAATAATGTTTAATGGAAACGGCAGATATGAGACATTTTCTAAAGATCGGTCAGCCCACAGTCAGCTCTCTGTGGTTACTGCTAGTCTCTATATGAGGGTCAGCCCAACGCTCAGCTCTCTGTGGTTACTGCTAGTCTCTATATGAGGGTCAGCCCAACGCTCAGCTCTCTGTGGTTACTGCTAGTCTCTATATGAGGGTCAGCCCAACGCTCAGCTCTCTGTGGTTACTGCTAGTCTCTATATGAGGGTCAGCCCAACGCTCAGCTCTCTGTGGTTACTGCTAGTCTCTATATGAGGGTCAGCCCAACGCTCAGCTCTCTGTGGTTACTGCTAGTCTCTTATCTCGTATCTTCTCTTCTGTTTTCTTCACTTTTCTTCTGTTCTGTTCTGTTCTGTGGAGGTGTAGCATGGAGCATGTACGCTACCCCCCCCCCTGTAGATAAATCATTAGGCTGTAGATAAACCATCTGACTCCTCCACTGCTGTCTTACCACAGCAGACAGGCATCAGACAGGCATCAGACTTCCATCTGTGAAGAGAAAGAGGGAGAGAGATGGTGTGTGTGTGGGTTGATAATGCTGTTTCATTGACTTGAGAAACTGGGACAGAGGTGTGTGCGTCTCCTAAATTCAGACTGAGCATCACACACCGTCTTTACTGTGACATTTCAGAGCACCGTAGGGTGAGGAGACCTGAGGGTGGAGGGAACAGGAAGGAGTGGTTTTGTCAGTATTATAGGTCTTCTGTCCTATGAACCAGGGTATGTCCTGTCAGCTGTGCCTACATCACACTAGAATACATGTCAATAATGGTGGCCTATAATAAGGATGTGCATCTCTCCTTACAAGCACTGTTTGATTCGCATCTAGATACATGAGCTCCGATACGATACAGGATCTATACTTTTTATTTAGAGACGATTCGGTTTGATCAGTGGAACGAAATGATGCGATTCCATATGATTCGATGCAGTAACAATTGTTTCATAAACATTCATTTTCTATTAGAAATTAAAACCTGATACTGATGGAGCTCAGGAGCTGAGCTGTATCTGTCGGAGAGGACGTGCAGGCCTGGAACTTTGTGGTTTTAGGGGTAAGGCCATTTGGTCTTCAAGAGACACCAAGTCTATTTGCCATGGCAGGGCACCAAGTCTATTTGCCAGGGCAGGGCACCAAGTCTATTTGCCAGGGCAGGGCACCAAGTCTATCTGCTAGGGCGTCAAGGCCATTAACCATGGTAATGCAAATGAATTACTTAAAAATCATACAATGTGATTTTCTAGATGTTTGTTTTAGATTCCGTCTCTCACAGTTGAAGTGTACCTATGATAAAAACGACAGACCTCTACATGCTTTGTAAGTAGGAAAAACCTGCAAAATCGACAGTGTATCAAATACACTGTGTATATACAGTGAGGGAAAAAAGTATTTGATCCCCTGCTGATTTTGTACGTTTGCCCACTGACAAAGAAATTATCAGTCTATCATTTTAATGGTAGGTTTATTTGAACAGTGAGAGACAGAATAACAACAAAAAAATCCAGAAAAACGCACGTCAAAAATGTTATAAATTGATTTGCATTTTAATGAGGCAGCTGGGACCATAGTCCCAAATCATAACGTTACTACCCTGCATGAATCAGCAGGTAGCTAACGCTAACCAACTAGGTTCAATGTTAGCTAGCTAGCTAACATTAGGCTATAACTAGCAATGCAAATGGTTCTGAGATACTAATAATATTACTACACAGATCATACATGTGACGTTAGCTAGCGAGCCAGCCAGCTAACGTTAGCTAGCTAACAGTATGCTTTAACTTGCAATGAAAATGACTTTCTGACAAAATTAGAAACGTGTAATATCTGAAAATTTAGCTAGCTAGACTCTCTTACCCGTATACATGGATGAACGCTTCTCCCTCTCTGTCACGGATGCCATGGTTGCCCTTAGTTTGAAGATGTAATCAGGAGACAGGTGTTTTATACAACAGCTTTCTGTGTGTTCTCTTTTCGACTCCCTCCGCATATTTGCAATCAAGTGGAGAGCATTTGCAACACTTTTGCAGTTCTTCGTGATATCTTTCAAAAAAGCCGTGTTAGAAAGCATTACCTACACATACTGAGCAGCTCATGTTATCGACAGAAGCGTGCTACATGGCAGACCAATCCGAACTCGCATCTTAAACATTTGAACCGGGGACCGATGCGTATCGGTGAATCGTTACATCCCTAGCATATAACCTTTCACTGCAGCACACCGTGGCCTGAGGATAGTTCCCTTGTTTGGAGTCACAACCCCTTTACAGTGCCTCATTCGTTTGTTGCTCTACAACCACCCTTCTAAAACGCCCTACATTCTCTCACAGTACACAAACCAGTTCTGTATTCAAATATGATTCTGTACTAGCCCTGAGTTTAATTCAGTGTTGTGAATACATTATCTTTATGAGGAATCCATTAGGCTTGGGCAGCACTGTGAGTTGAATAATCAGATTCTGTTTTAATAGTCACTTGAAATAATAAGCAGTTTGTCCTCTCCGCCTAGCTTGAATCCATATTAATACAGTCTTGAATGATTAATGCCTAATGCATGTGAACACAATGTGTTTGCACTTGAGGAGGAGTGCAGGCAGTAGCCTACAGGCTATACAGGGAAATGGTGACCCAGAAGGAGATTCCTGGTATAACTGGTACTTTGCATAGCAATGAGACGTTGGCGATCATTGCTCTTGCTAGTATCATTGCTCTTGATAGTATCATTGCTCTTGATAGTATCATTGCTCTTGATAGTATCATTGCTCTCGATAGTATCATTGCTCTCGCTAGTATCACTGCTCTTTATCCATTACGTAAAGCTTAATAAAGAGCAGTGTGAGGGTTTCCTCACCTTGGGAAAAGAAACCAGACATAAACCTGATCTCCTAAATGCTGTGATTTAGCTGAGTCCTCCTGGTACTCTTCAACATGGCAGCATCACACTCTCCTTTACTCTCTTTCAGCCTCCTTCTCGAGTCGAGGCTACATCTCTCCCTGCCGTTAAGCTATAGCCTATGTCTGGTAGTGTTTGTCTGTGTTGTGGCTGTCGTCTCTCTGGGGAACATTGGTAATCTGTTCCAGCAGGGTTTGTGGCTGACCCAAATGAACCTAGACAAGCCCTGCTGCTCTGAGACTGAGCCAGACGAGCCTGAGCAAGCTGGATATTCAGACGCATTATATTACACTGCTGTTATTGGCCCTTTTGTGTTGGCACACCAAACATATGGGATCAGAGAGGTTGGTGGAGGAGGGTTAATTGGCTAGTTACCTACCGTACAGATCACATGGGATCACAGTCAACTCGTTGCCTATGTGAACTCTGTAAAATCAGTGGAGCTCTTAACACCTGTGAATGAATGAATTCTTTGCCACGTCTGTGCTGTAGGACTGCTATAGGCTACTGTAGACTATAGACTGCTGTTGGCTGGTTAGTTATGTATGAGTACTCTAGGCCTGAGGGATCATTCTGGCTTTACACCCACTGGGATCTGGACTGGGATCAGTCTGGCTTTACACGCACTGGGATCTGGACTGGGATCAGTCTGGCTTTACACCCACTGGGATCTGGACTGGGATCAGTCTGGCTTTACACCCACTGGGATCTGGACTGGGATCAGTCTGGCTTTACACCCACTGGGATCTGGACTGGGATCAGTCTGGCTTTACACCCACTGGGATCTGGACTGGGATCAGTCTGGCTTTACACCCACTGGGATCTGGACTGGGATCAGTCTGGCTTTACACCGACTGGGATCTGGACTGGGATCATTCTGGCTTTACACCCACTGGGATCTGGACTGGGATCAGTCTGGCTTTACACCCACTGGGATCTGGATTGGGATCAGTCTGGCTTTACACCCACTGGGATCTGGACTGGGATAGAATAGGATGGGTGGTTAGGATTAGTCATTTAGTTTGATGGAAAAATCTATACTGGTATTCCCATTGCAGGAGTTTAGACTGAAATGAGGTGTGTGGGTTTTTGAGTGTCTGGAGATGCTGTAGATTGGCCTCTATGGGCCCCTTTGGTAATGTATCGTAGAATAAATCATTTAAATATTTAAGTCATTAGTTGTGTGTTAGTTAGCATAATGACCAGCAGCATAATCACTCTCCTGGGTGAGGGGGAGGGTGAAGGGGAGGGGGAGGGGGAGGGGAGGGAGGGTGAGGGGGAAGGGTGAAGGGAAGGGAAGGGTGAAGGAGAGGGGGAGGGTGAAGGGAGGGGGAGGTGAAGGGGAGGGGTGAAGGGAAGGGAAGGGTGAAGGAGAGGGGGAGGGTGAAGGAGAGGGGGAGGGTGAAGGGGAGGGGGAAGGGTGAAGGAGAGGGGGAGGGAAAAAATACTACAGATCTGTGTATTGGTGTGTGTGTATTTGTCCCACAGTTAGAATTCTAGCCCTAGTGCTCAGTAGGTAGGTTTTCCATCCAATTGGCGACAGATTTTCCATGCAAATATTCTAAAATCCGCATAAAGAAAATATGCGCATTTACCCACCCGTGGTGTTTCCACCAGACTGACTTGTTGCTGATTTTATAATCAGTGGGTGATGACGTAGTGCACGCAATGCACTTTTTCGCTTCAGTTTTCATGTACCAAATACAAATTGAATGTTCGAATTACCTTACCGGCTGGGGTGGGGCCCATTGATAATAAGTTATCATATTAAAAACTGCAAACATTTTGCCTCCACCCTACGGTAAAATGTGCCTACTCTGTTCTTGGCACGTAAGCTCTAGCCAACAGCTGGCAGATACAGAGCGGGTAGGTTAGTCTACATCATGGATGGACAACTTTGATGGGGGGTGGGGGCCACACAAAAAATGAACTCATCATGAGGGGCCGCAGTGGCTCGTGGGTCTGCGTACCCACATTCATACCCACCCCCCAACCTTGCGAGCAAAACATTTTAGCGGCTGCCCTCGTGACAGCGAAGAGCAATTGTTTTAAAGTTCATTTCCCGCAATTCTGCACATTTTGTCATGGGGTATAGAGAACATTTAGCAATTTTATAACACATTTCCTGCAATTCTACACATTTTACCGTAGGGTGGAGGCAAATGTTTGCAGTTTTTAATATGATAACTAATTATCGATGGGCCCCACCCCAGCCGGTAAGGTAATTCCACCATGCTTACTACAAGTTTAGATAGCTGGCCGTTAGACTAACTTACGAATAAAAAATACAAATGCTGACATGGGCTAATTCAGTGACTGCTGGTGCACAAACACATTTCTAAGTTGCACCTAGGGCTGTTACGGTGACTGTATTACCGCCACACCGGCGGTCAGGAGTCATGACGACAGTCTAATTCCACGTGACCGTTTAGTCCCGGTAATTAGGCTTCTCCAAGCTCTGATGCTGCTGATGGTCATTAGTAGCCTACCAAACTTGCTAACTGCCTGGCACTCAGCACTCTATTGTCCCTCTAATCACTCTGACATCAATACAAATGTAAATCGCAAATCTAATCAAACACTTCATGAGAGCTCATGTTGGGCAACATTTCTATAGGCTATGCAATTGCGTGAGAAAACAGAGTGATCGCTTCTATTAAAAAGAGTAGGGTCCCATCAGCTTTCTATAGGCCTAATATATTTATTTATCAAATGACCTAATCGCAGCACTCCGGGCCAAGGGCACATTGGCTACTGGCAGCAAAAGGCATGGATTTTTTTAGGGTGCATTACCGCAACACAAAGGGGATACCACAGTGAAATTCAAGATATTATCAAGTGCTTATCAAATCGTGAATTCGAGACTGATTTAGTGTTTACAGCCTGCGCAAAAAAACAAAGCAGAGCTCATGCCTTTTCAAGCAACTTTTTTCAAATCATCATTAGTCGCATCATGCAGCCTTACAATGTATTACAAATCAAAACATATAGCCTAACGTTTGTAGAACAACTAAAGTTATATGAATAACTCTAAATTAAGCATATAGGAGTACCTATTTCTTTGTTAACTGCTCAACACAGAATAGCCACGTGCAAACTCCCTCAAATCATTTGGAGAAAATATATCCTTTCTATTTTATTCAGCTTTGTTCAATTGTATTCATCATGCTATAAAATAATGTCATGGAATTCTAAACAAATCTTGTCTTCCAAATGAACTAGTGTAGCCCACAGCCATATGGCATAGCCAGATCAGGACCTAACATAAGGACAACTCAAAGAATGCTATTCTGTTCATCTGAAATAGACTACATTTTCTTCATATCATGTTTCTTTAGACCTGTCTAAAATAAATAATGGATTTATTGTGAAGGTGTAGGCTATATTACGTGGATATATTAAACTTTTTTTTATTTTTATGTAGATGTTCCAAAGGTCTGCAACAGTGGCTTGTAGGCTATGTGTGGAAGCCAGGAGACGCTAAATGTGTTTATGTTAATTAACGGTCAATTACCATGAGACCAACAGTTATTTGCTTGACAATCACCGGCTGGCTAAATGTTGTGACCGTCACAGCCCTAATTGCACCTTGTGTATTCTATTTAATCTAACTCTCAACAGTGGTCCTCTGTAGCTCAGCTGGTAGAGCACGGCGCTTGTAACGCCAAGGTAGTGGGTTCGATCCCCGGGACCACCCATACACAAAAATGTATGCACGCATGACTGTAAGTCGCTTTGGATAAAAGCGTCTGCTAAATGGCATAATATTATTATTATTATTAAATTGAGACCCCGACTGAGTTCCTGGTCTACATGACGAGGTTATTATGGATAAGAGCTAGAATATTTTTATTTCTCAAACGGCAGTCAAGCATCGACCATCGTGTCACCAGAATAAGACCCTCAACATTTATTGGAAAGGAGCATCAAGCTCATCACCGTGCACGTTCACCACCCTGTGAAGTTCATCATCATTTATTTAATCTGTAGCCTAATAAACTGCATGGTTTCCCGAGTCATAGTGGGAGGACCACACACACCATGTCATTGCGTGACTCCCAAGTTTACTTTGATATGATGGTTATTACTGTATATCAATATTTGCACATAGGCGTTTCCACCGCCATTTCTAACGTAATTGATTTTACCGGCACAAAAAGATCCCACCATGTTGAACAAACAAATTAACTGTGGGCATTTTTTTGTTGTTGTACAAAACGTATTTGTTTTATACGGTATGACTTTACTCGCATAGAAGCATCATTCCAGCATGTCACGCCTGTATGGAAGGACATCATATAGGCACTGCTGTTAGTTTGGGAATATAAAACAACATCTATTCAATGCAAATGAGTCCAACGTAATATCAGCAGTTGTGATCATGGATCCCTATGAAACTAGTGTTTTTTTTGTTGTCCTTTTCCGTGATCGGGCCAAAAAAAGATGGGATCAGGATCCATCTCTAAACAACTCAATTGGCTAGTTCAGCTATCTGTCAAGAAATGGGCGGGTTGTAACTTGATCCTACTGCTACGATTGGATAGAGCAAGGCTGTAACTCTGCTCCCTTTCACATCGCCCATATCACTTGGTGCTGTTTACTGCTACTATGGAAACTAGCTCAATGGCGATGACATTCGCTACCAAGCCACACATGTGCATAATATCTAACAAGGAGAGCGAGGGTAGGAGGAAAAGATGAAACGACGATGCATGTTCTGTCTGAATGACTCAAATCTGCCTGTAGTTTGAGAAGTGAGAACACACACACACACACACACACACTGATCTACAGCTTTCTTGGACCATAAACATGCAGAAAGGTTCTTAGCTAGCTAAACCCATTGCCAACCTTTTATTTAGGCATTTTAAAACACTTCCTCCTTTCCATATTACAACAAATCTAATCCGACTATCAACTGTCAATTTATGCATACGATTATGGCTGGTCAGATCAGCACACCAGTAAATTGGTAGAGCACGGCGCTTGTAACGCCAGGGTAGTGGGTTCGATCCCCGGGACCACCCATACGTAAAAATGTCTGCTAAATGGCATATTATTATTTTATTATTATTAAATAGCTAACGTTACACCAAAGAGGTTTAGACACTCTGTGTGCAAGTCAGATGGCTCATTTGCTGAAAATGGTGCATTTTGAAAATGATAACCAGCTAACGTTAGCGAGCTACGTTGGCTATTAGCTCCTATCTGATATCTTAGCAGTATGTTTACCTTGCCAGCTAGCTAGCATAGTAGCTAATATATCTAGCTAGATGAAAGGGTTAGTTATCGTAATCATTGCTAACAGGTCACATAGCTATCTGCTTAGCTAGCTTGCTTATTGCATGCGTGTCTGGGCACGTCGACACAAGCCTTATTATTAGTGAATTAACTAAACTCATATTTGCAAGAGGAGTTTGATTTTGGTCACTGTGTCAATTCATCCATGTCTCAATACTGCACCTTTCTGTTGGAGAATGAGCTAGCTTGCTGCTGATCTTCCCAGATAGACATTCCCTCGGCATTGTGATGTGATCGTGGCTCTGGCGTAGCAGCAGCTTTGCTATGTAGAGGGACTATCGGAAAAGTCGATAGAGAAGGGCCGGTAGCCGATAGATGGGGGTGGAGGGCTGAGGGCTCTGTCTCTCTAGCCAACATGTCTGTTGTTGATTTCATCTAGTTTAACTGAGTGTTTGCAATCGGCTATCTGGAGTCCAGATGTAGTGTGGTACTGTACACGGTCACACACTGGGTGCTTCCCCTCCTCGTCTCCTTCATCTGGACTGATCTGAAAGAATAGGTGAAAACAATCTGCTGGACGTTTAGCCTGCAAGACGAGTTACTCTCAACCATCCAGTCTTTTAGATCAGTGGATGCTTGACAGGAGAGAGATTAAAGGAGGCAAGGAGAGGGCTCCTCTCAAGACCACTGGGGAGAGGGCTCCTCTCAAGACCACTGGGGAGAGGGCTCCTCTCAAGACCACTGGGGAGAGGGCTCCTCTCAAGACCACTGGGGAGAGGGCTTCTATCAAGACCACTGGGGAGAGGGCTCCTCTCAAGACCACTGGGGAGAGGGCTCCTCTCAAGACCACTGGGGAGAGGGCTCCTCTCAAGACCACTGGGGAGAGGGCTCCTCTCAAGACCACTGGGGAGAGGGCTCCTCTCAAGACCACTGGGGAGAGGGCTTCTATCAAGACCACTGGGGAGAGGGCTCCTCTCAAGACCACTGGGGAGAGGGCTCCTCTCAAGAATACAGAGGTCCACCAACAGAGGGTTGGCAGGTGCTGTGTATGGACTGTGGGAGGGTGTGGTCTGGAAAAGGCTGCTCTAACATTATGGCATAGAATCGCAGTGGCATTGCATAGACTAGCTTTGCTTGGCATGGAATGTCATAAAGTTGTGTTCCCATGCCAATGATGCTGTGCCAGCAGAGTTCAGCTGAGGGAATGGGTGGTCTGCTCTTCAGCTGAGGTATGGGTGGTCTGCTCTTTAGCTGAGGAATGGGTGGTCTGCTCTTCAGCTGAGGGAATGGGTGGTCTGCTCTTCAGCTGAGGGAATGGGTGGTCTGCTCTTCAGCTGAGGGAATGGGTGGTCTGCTCTTCAGCTGAGGGGATGGTGGTCTGCTCTTCAGCTGAGGGGATGGTGGTCTGCTCTTTAGCTGAGGAATGGGTGGTCTGCTCTTCAGCTGAGGGAATGGGTGGTCTGCTCTTCTGTTTTATTCTACTGTCCAATCTTAAATCAAGCCGTGGTCCTATGTCTCTAACAGAATTTGCATGTATGTATGTTTCAGAGAGAACTAGACACCAACGCCACACAGTTAGCCAACCGACAGGATGAGAGCGAACAGTCCAGGAAGAAACTCATCGACCAGAGCCGCGACTTCAAGAAGAACACACCAGAGGTGACACACACACATTTTAAATACTTTATTTGAATCCAAAAATCACATTACAGTTTAGAAGGATTCAAACATTTGAAAGGTCATGGATATCTGGACACTTATGAATATGGAAAGCACCATCTTCTCCGTACAGCTAGGCTGCCCATGGCCACTGACAGAGCAGCACTTTGCTAGCCGCTTAGCTTTTTTTTCCTTCACATTTTACAAACATAATGGATTAATTCGTATAAATACAAATCGGTTCTCACATCATTACATGGGTTCATTATTAGGCTACTTAACATTATTTACATATTAACAGTGTCCATGGAAGTTTTTGTAGGTCAACCTGTTTTTTTGCAGTCCAGCTTTCTTCTTTTTAATTCTGTTTTGATTTGTTTAAAAATTATGTTTGAGGGGACAAAAAGTTGTTTCATAGTCATCATACATAGTCATCATATTGTTCACAATGCATATTATTGACCACGGTAGATCTTCAGTATTGTCATCCATGTGACTATAAAAAAAAAAAAAAACGTGAAAGACTGTCTTGGGCTTTTATACATACATCGAAATCAATACTTTTCATCAGGTCCCATATTTCTTTAGTCCTGTAGCAGTTCAATAAAATGTGTACTAAACTCTCTTCATCAATACAATTCGGCAATAGGACAACATTGACTTTTATCAAAACTGCTCCACTTTAGTACAGCACGCACTGGTAAACGTCGTACAGAAATCAACCATGCAGTATCTCTGGCATTTTCGGACTATTGTGTACTGAGTAAACGTTTTATGCATTCTATAGTTTCTGCTGGGGTCAGGTTGGTGACTTCACCGTCGTACATTTAATCAGACATCAATTTATAAATCATTTTGTTCGAAATCACTATTCCAGTTAATATTCAAATGTTGAAAGTTGTCAGTAAAGTCGCCATAGCATGTGATGAGGTAAAACATTTTTGATTGATTTCCTACATAATTTTCCCCACCCCTGCAGGATATTTCTAGCTATAGCACTTCACACCTATGTTCACTGCACCGAGGCCTCCTAATGCTTTACTTTTAAAAAGAGTATCTCTCTTTGTTACCTCCCTATTGGAACCCCATGTTAACAGAACACGTGCATTATTGAGCCTTAGGATGTAATCATCAGTATGGGGGGAATATAACCCCTAGGAACATTAGCTTATATAATAATAATAAAAATAATATGCCATTTAGTAGACGCTTTTATCCAAAGCGACTTAGTCATGCATGCATACATTATTATTTTTTTTTTGTGTATGGGTGGTCCCGGGGATCGAACCCACTACCTTGGCGTTACAAGCGCCATGCTCTACCAGCTGAGCTACGGAGGACCACCCATACACAAAATAGACATCTTAACAATATTTATTCTACATTTCTAGCTGGTGTTCTGATCAGACCATTTCTAGCTGGTGTTCTGATCAGACCATTTCTAGCTGGTGTTCTGATCAGACCATTTCTAGCTGGTGTTCTGATCAGACCATTTCTAGCTGGTGTTCTGATCAGACCATTTCTAGCTGCTGTTCTGATCAGACCATTTCTAGCTGGTGTTCTGATCAGACCATTTCTAGCTGCTGTTCTGATCAGACCATTTCTTTAACCTCATGTACTATAGCTTATTTTCGATCCCAATCTCAGCACAATTCATTTCCACTTAAATAGATCCCGAGTCATTTAATTTCATCTTGAAGTTCTATATGGATGGAAGGTTTAGAAAGCTGATCACCCATTCAAACTCCTTCTGTTTTTTTTTTCTTCTTCATTTAACTTCACACCGGACACTTTCTCGTGTAATCCAAAATGATAATTGACGAAATGTAATTCTTGCGAACGAATAAAGACTTACGTCGTCGGCATAAGCAGAGACCACTACACGACTACTATTACCAACAGCTACACCTTTTTATCCTATCATCTTTTTAAATCCTTTTTAACAAGGGGCTGACGGCCACCACACAGTGTGCTGCACTAAGATGACAACCCTGTTTTACACCTCCCTCAACATTAAAGGCATACAGTAATTTTTTACAATTTTTATAAAACCATCTGGAAAAACATACCATTTTAATAACTGCCCATAAATACTCCCTCTAAATATAATCAAATGCTTTCTTCTGGTCTAAGCTTAGTATAAAAAAAAACGGACTCACACGGGGAGAATAGTATTTGTCATACTGTACAGAGGTTATCCCACATTAATCTCCCTTTTTAATATAGCTGTTCTCTCTCTCTATTATAACATCTGGAACATCATTCAATCTATTCATAATGACTTTTGCGAAAACTTTATGATCTACATTCATCATTGTGAGGTCTCCAATTATTCAATTAATATTCATCAGTCTTTTTGTATAGAAGAGACATGACACCGTGATTTAATTAATCATGAAGCATTCCGTTTTCCGTTCCTTGATTCAATACATCGGTTAACATTTCAGATATGTATGAAAAAAAAAAAAAAAAATGTATGCACTAACTAACTGTAAGTCGCTCTGGATAAGAGCGTCTGCTAAATATGTAAAATGTAAATGTACATTGTTTGCTGCCTCCATCCATTCGGGATTCAGTTTCAATTACTCAGTATTTTGGGGAAAAAACTGAAGAATGTAACTAAGGCTGGGAATGTCAATACAATCAAACTAGCAACGGCAATGACCACAAGTCAGTCATAATGTGGCTAATAGGCTAGCGTATCTATTTATGTAGCTATTTATTTAGTAAGCTAAGAACACGGAGCCTAGCGTTAGCTCGCTAACTAACTAGCTACTGGGAGGATGTCATGTCATTGGACGAGTGGGTAAGTGGCCGTCTTCTTTTCCCCCATATCGTTTATATAGTGGCTACAGATAGAGATGCAGGAGTCATTTGGTTAGCTAGCAAGAAATGTGAATCGCTTTGCTAGCTAGCTATGCTAAACTTGAACAACTATCCACAGTTAACACATCTCTTAGTTGTCAATCAAATGTATTTGGGATCGATCGAATGTGCGGGGAGCCAGGCAAGTTCCCATTCAATGATTTAAAACGTGGTTTGGGATAAGCATGCATCGGAAGGCAAGCTGCAGAAGGGCGAGCAGGCTACTATTCCCCATCGTTTATCAGTGTAATTTTGATGGCCAACTACAAGCTAAAAAGTTTGAGGATTTATCTACTGTTCCCTCGTTAGCTTTTAGCTTATCTTGCTCTGGCTAACAAACATTAGTTGTTGATCTTGTCGTTGATGTGCATAGGCAACTGAAGAAGGGAGAGAGCCTACCTGTTCATGGTTGTTTGATCAATAGGACTGTGAAGTTCCCAAATGTAAGACGACCCCCGTGGTGTTTACATATTTGCAGAAATCCATTCAGGTGTACTTTGTGGCTTTTGGCGAATGCTTTCTAATGATCTAAAGCTGTGCTGTTGCTACTGCCTGTAAAAACACAGTCCAGGTCAAAGTGAATGATGGCAGGCCCGTGTGGCAAATGGCTTATTTGCATATAGGCCTACTGTAGCTCTGGTTGGCTATGGTGCACCGGTCCTGGAATAGACATATGTTTTTATTAGGTTTTATTTACTGCAGTGTCTATTAATTGTCCAAACGCACGGCTGCTTTCCCACTCTATATCGATATAGAATTTTCACAAAGGCCTTACTGCACGTCATTCCCAAATATTCGATGAAAGTATGAAAATGTGAAAATGACCAAGTGGTCGCTTGTCAGAATAAATCAATAAAAGGCGTATCATATTCTTCCTGGGGGCGTATGTAAATAGATTCTAAAAAGGTTTAATGTTGCTAAAACTAGACAATCATCAGTTGCTGCTCTATTATCTTGCTGCTTTCAACATAGACACTTGGGACATGCTTTTAATATGAATATCGACATGGACAACAAGGAGGACTGGAAAATATAGACATGGAAAGGTCCCAAAATAGTGCTTCCTTTTTCCAAATCCTGAAGAGACTAACAGAAATTTCCCCAGGTCTGGATTGTATGACCTATTTGTTTATGTGTGTTGAATGTGTTATGTGACATTCCTGCTGCGTGGAATCATGAGGGAATTCTGTTTGTCCCGTTTCTCCCGGCGACGCCCCTGGGAATTCTTGTTGTGTGTGTTTCCAAGGCAACTTAACTGTTCAAACACAGACTGGAAACAAAGCATTGTTGTTGTTATCCGGAATGTCACCATAATGAATAATTTATAATGATGTGAATGATGTATGACAATATATTTCGATAGGATAGGCCATGTCTAGTGAGGACTGGAGAGACCCCAGTCAGCAGTACTTTCTATAGGATAGGATAGGCCATGTCTAGTGAGGACTGGAGAGACCCCAGTCAGCAGTACTTTCTATAGGATAGGATAGGCCATGTCTAGTGAGGACTGGAGAGACCCCAGTCAGCAGTACTATCTATAGGATAGGCCATGTCTAGTGAGGACTGGAGAGACCCCAGTCAGCAGTACGTTCTATAGGATAGGCCATGTCTAGTGAGGACTGGAGAGACCCCAGTCAGCAGTACTATCTATAGGATAGGATAGGCCATGTCTAGTGAGGACTGGAGAGACCCCAGTCAGCAGTACTTTCTATAGGATAGGATAGGCCATGTCTAGTGAGGACTGGAGAGACCCCAGTCAGCAGTACTTTCTATAGGATAGGATAGGCCATGTCTAGTGAGGACTGGAGAGACCCCAGTCAGCAGTACTTTCTATAGGATAGGATAGGCCATGTCTAGTGAGGACTGGAGAGACCCCAGTCAGCAGTACGTTCTATAGGATAGGATAGGCCATGTCTAGTGAGGACTGGAGAGACCCCAGTCAGCAGTACTTTCTATAGGATAGGCCATGTCTAGTGAGGACTGGAGAGACCCCAGTCAGCAGTGCTTTCTATAGGATAGGCCATGTCTAGTGAGGACTGGAGAGACCCCAGTCAGCAGTACTTTCTATAGGATAGGCCATGTCTAGTGAGGACTGGAGAGACCCCAGTCAGCAGTACTTTCTATAGGATAGGCCATGTCTAGTGAGGACTGGAGAGACCCCAGTCAGCAGTACTTTCTATAGGATAGGCCATGTCTAGTGAGGACTGGAGAGACCCCAGTCAGCAGTACTTTCTATAGGATAGGATAGGCCATGTCTAGTGAGGACTGGAGAGACCCCAGTCAGCAGTACTTTCTATAGGATAGGCCATGTCTAGTGAGGACTGGAGAGACCCCAGTCAGCAGTACTTTCTATAGGATAGGCCATGTCTAGTGAGGACTGGAGAGACCCCAGTCAGCAGTACTTTCTATAGGATAGGCCATGTCTAGTGAGGACTGGAGAGACCCCAGTCAGCAGTGCTTTCTATAGGATAGGATAGGCCATGTCTAGTGAGGACTGGAGAGACCCCAGTTAGCAGTACTTTCTATAGGATAGGATAGGCCATGTCTAGTGAGGACTGGAGAGACCCCAGTCAGCAGTACTTTCTATAGGATAGGCCATGTCTAGTGAGGACTGGAGAGACCCCAGTCAGCAGTGCTTTCTATAGGATAGGCCATGTCTAGTGAGGACTGGAGAGACCCCAGTCAGCAGTACTTTCTATAGGATAGGATAGGCCATGTCTAGTGAGGACTGGAGAGACCCCAGTCAGCAGTACTTTCTATAGGATAGGCCATGTCTAGTGAGGACTGGAGAGACAGGTGTGTGACTGTCCTCTATTAGCCCCATGTTCCCTCCTCTCTATTAACTTCTGTTACACGCAAAGCAACACACACGCTCTGAAGTCCTCTCAGAGAGGTGGTGTGGGGACTGAAGTCCTCTCAGAAAGGAGATGTGGGGGCTCTGAAGTCCTCTCAGAGAGGAGATGTGGGGGCTCTGAAGTCCTCTCAGAGAGGAGATGTGGGGGCTCTGAAGTCCTCTCAGAGAGGAGATGTGGGGGCTCTGAACTCCTCTCAGAAAGGAGATGTGGGGGCTCTGAAGTCCTCTCAGAGAGGAGATGTGGGGGCTCTGAAGTCCTCTCAGATAACTAGGGCTGGGCGATATGGCCAAGATATAGTATCATGGTATTTTTCAACATTTTGACGTTTTTTTTATGGTATCTGATGTTTTTGAATAATAAAAGCTATACATTTGCTTTATGAGTAGTAAGGGACACTGGGTTGGCAACACGTACATTCTAAGTGATTTCCATGGGTCTTTCTAAATTCTGATTTTGTTTTATCTTGTTCAATTCAACTTCAACCAAAAATAATTTCCTGCATTTTCTACATTTTCTGCAGTCATTTGAGGTCATTTCTACACTGCCACGTAGGGCTGCACGATATGGCCAAACAATCTAGGCCTTATTTTTAACCAAATGTTGCAATAGCAATTTGACTAGGGGTGTAAACTATACAAATGGACGTTACACACGGCGTATCCCATTTAACAAACCAAACATTCAAATACCGTTATAGAAGGTAAAGTAAAAACCGAAACCGGTCCTTATATCAATACTAGGATATAGTAAAATACAGGATACAAATAACCCAGTGATACAAAACGCTAGAAACACCTGCTCTTTCCATGACATAGACTGACCAGGTGAATCCAGGTGAAAGCTATGATCCTTAGTAATTTCACTTGTTAAATCCACTTCAATTAGTGTAGATGAAGGGGAGGAGACAGGTTAAAGAAGGATTTGTAAGCCTTGAGACAATTATACATTGTGTGTGTGTGTGTGTGTGTGTGTGTGTGTGTGTGTGTGTGCAAAACAAAATATTTAAGTGCCTTTGAATGGAGTAGGGTAGTTAAAGTTATCCTTTTTAGATAAAACTACACTAAATTATATTCACGTGTCACCAAATAATTGATTAAAACACACTGTTTTGTAATGAAGGTCTACAGCAGCCTCAACAGCACTCTGTAGGGTAGCACCATGGTTTAGCCGGAGGACAGCTAGCTTCCGTCCTCCTCTGGGTGCATTGACTTCAATACAAAACCTAGGAAGCTCATGGTTCTCACCCCCTTCCATAGACTTACACAGTAATTATGACAACTTCCGGAGAACGTCCTCCAACCTATCAGAGCTCTTGCAGCATGAACTGACATGTTGTCCACCCAATCAAAGTATCAGAGAATGACTCTAGTACTGAAAGCATAAGCTACATCTAGCTAGCACTGCAGTGCATAAAAAAAGAGTAGTTGACTCAAAGAGAAAGACAATAATTGAACAGTTTTGAACAAATTAATTTGTTCCAAAATGAAGGAGAAGCGAGAGAGAGCGCTATATTTGGTTGTATTAAAAAAAAAAAAAGTTCACTTAGCTAGCGAATGCAGCTAGCTAATTTGGCCTACTCAAACACCTGGCTCAAACAGAGAGGGATGCTATGTTAGCTAGCTGGCTATGGCTATCCAACACTAGAACTCTTCCAAGTCAAGATAAGCTTTTGGTCTTATTAATTTATTGCCCCCGGGGCCCGCCGGTATAACTGCTGAACTGCTTTCTGACTGTACACTGTACTGCGTGATTCTCTCGACCTGTGCACCTACGTTGTAAACTTTAATTCATAGGCTAGGTTGTATCAACCTCCATGATGGGTACAAGGAAAATTTGAGTATCATGTATTAGCCTAAACCTATCGATGTTACTTTGAGCTGGGTGAATGGAATATGAATGACAGTCGTACAGTATTCTATAATAGAAGGCCATGCTCATATAAAAAAAATATCTTAAGGGGCACCGACCGCCATTGCTATCAAGAATGGTCCACCACCCAAAGGACATCCAGACAATTTGACATAACTGTAGGAAGCATTGGAGTCAACATGGGCCAGGACCTCTGTGGAATGCTTTCGTCACCTTTTAGAGTTCGTGCCCCGACGAATTTAGCCTGTTCGGAGGGCAAAAGGCGGTGCAACTCAATATCAGGAAGGTGTTTCTAATGTTTTGTACACTCAGTGTATTTGATATGATAATATATGCCATTTAGAAGATGCTTTTATCCAAAGCGACTTAAAGTCATGCGTGCATAAATTTTTTACGTATGGGCGGTCCCAGGAATCGATTCCACTATCCTGGCGTTGCAAACGCCATGTTCTACTAACTGAGCTACAAAGGATCATACCATGGACCAGCTCTGAATAACCAGCCTAAAGAGTCTAACCAGCCTAGAGATCAGATGACATCAGACTAAATTAGACTCACCCACATCAGAGCAGGTTCGATTCATCCACATCAGACCAGGTTCGATTCATCCACATCAGACCAGGTTCGATTCATCCACATCAGACCAGGTTCGATTCATCCACATCAGACCAGGTTCGATTCATCCACATCAGACCAGGTTCGATTCATCCACATCAGACCAGGTTCGAGTCATCCACATCAGACCAGGTTCGATTCATCCACATCAGACCAGGTTCGATTCATCCACATCAGACCAGGTTCGAGTCATCCACATCAGACCAGGTTCGATTCATCCACATCAGACCAGGTTCGATTCATCCACATCAGACCAGGTTCGATTCATCCACATCAGACCAGGTTCGATTCATCCACATCAGACCAGGTTCGAGTCATCCACATCAGACCAGGTTCGATTCATCCACATCAGACCAGGTTCGATTCATCCACATCAGACCAGGTTCGATTCATCCACATCAGACCAGGTTCGATTCACCCAGATGAGTCTGTCTGCTTCATTATTCAGCCAGCAGGAGACCACCACAGTACTTTACTAAAGCTGTACTCTTCATGGGCTGTACAGAGTGCTCCTGATAATGGTGACTGAAAGGTTGTAGTACGTTATAATTCATGTAGTGTGGTTACCTGTGTGAATAATACATTCACGTTTTAGTCTTTATCTTTACTGAGAGCATGACACCATGATGCTACAGTGCAGTCGAGCAATGATGACATCACAACAATGGCCCAATTGCAGCGTGGTGTGGCTGGTATTGAATATACTTCTTTAAGGGTTGTGATCTGAGACGCTCCAGGAAGAAGTTCACCCTCCCTAAATCCTAACCTTGACTACAACAGGGCGGAAGACTAAAACCTGACCTAAGATGAGTGTCAGTAGGGACCACTTCATCCTCCTCCCAGCCAGACAGACAGACAGATAGCCAGACTGACGGAGTGGGAATTCCAGATCACTAGGTGATTCCGATGGCCGGCGGTCGGCAAGCAGCTGACCTCAGCCATCCATCTTACTGTGGCTGCCCTGTTGACACACAGACACACACTGAGTCTCTGGCATACATGCATGTGCGTGATAAACAGTTGACAGTGATTCATCACGTCTTTCCTGTGTGTAGACCTTCAGCATGCTTCCTGCTAGTTTTTAAATAACTAATCAGTCTGTTCAGCCAAATTTAGAGACTGGCTGATTTAAATGGGTTTAGGGGAAACTTGGGGCACTATTAAAGCTGCTCTGGGTCCTTCACAGAGCTGGGGGAAGCAGGAGGGGAGTGACTGTTCAGGGCCTGTATCCACAAAGCTTAGTTCAGGGCCTGTATCCACAAAGCTTAGTTCAGGGCCAGTATCCACAAAGCTTAGTTCAGGGCCTGTATCCACAAAGCTTAGTTCAGGGCCTGTATCCACAAAGCTTAGTTCAGGGCCTGTATCCACAAAGCTTAGTTCAGGGCCTGTATCCACAAAGCTTAGTTCAGGGCCTGTATCCACAAAGCTTAGTTCAGGGCCTGTATCCACAAAGCTTAGTTCAGGGCCTGTATCCACAAAGCTTAGTTCAGGGCCTGTATCCACAAAGCTTAGTTCAGGGCCTGTATCCACAAAGCTTAGTTCAGGGCCTGTATCCACAAAGCTTAGTTCAGGGCCTGTATCCACAAAGCTTAGTTCAGGGCCTGTATCCACAAAGCTTAGTTCAGGGCCTGTATCCACAAAGCTTAGTTCAGGGCCTGTATCCACAAAGCTTAGTTCAGGGCCTGTATCCACAAAGCTTAGTTCAGGGCCTGTATCCACAAAGCTTAGTTCAGGGCCTGTATCCACAAAGCTTAGTTCAGGGCCTGTATCCACAAAGCTTAGTTCAGGGCCTGTATCCACAAAGCTTAGTTCAGGGCCTGTATCCACAAAGCTTAGTTCAGGGCCTGTATCCACAAAGCTTAGTTCAGGGCCTGTATCCACAAAGCTTAGTTCAGGGCCTGTATCCACAAAGCTTAGTTCAGGGCCTGTATCCACAAAGCTTAGTTCAGGGCCTGTATCCACAAAGCTTAGTTCAGGGCCTGTATCCACAAAGCTTAGTTCAGGGCCTGTATCCACAAAGCTTAGTTCAGGGCCTGTATCCACAAAGCTTAGTTCAGGGCCTGTATCCACAAAGCTTAGTTCAGGGCCTGTATCCACAAAGCTTAGTTCAGGGCCTGTATCCACAAAGCTTAGTTCAGGGCCAGTATCCACAAAGCTTAGTTCAGGGCCAGTATCCACAAAGCTTAGTTCAGGGCCTGTATCCACAAAGCTTAGTTCAGGGCCTGTATCCACAAAGCTTAGTTCAGGGCCTGTATCCACAAAGCTTAGTTCAGGGCCTGTATCCACAAAGCTTAGTTCAGGGCCTGTATCCACAAAGCTTAGTTCAGGGCCTGTATCCACAAAGCTTAGTTCAGGGCCTGTATCCACAAAGCTTAGTTCAGGGCCTGTATCCACAAAGCTTAGTTCAGGGCCTGTATCCACAAAGCTTAGTTCAGGGCCTGTATCCACAAAGCTTAGTTCAGGGCCTGTATCCACAAAGCTTAGTTCAGGGCCTGTATCCACAAAGCTTAGTTCAGGGCCTGTATCCACAAAGCTTAGTTCAGGGCCTGTATCCACAAAGCTTAGTTCAGGGCCTGTATCCACAAAGCTTAGTTCAGGGCCTGTATCCACAAAGCTTAGTTCAGGGCCTGTATCCACAAAGCTTAGTTCAGGGCCTGTATCCACAAAGCTTAGTTCAGGGCCTGTATCCACAAAGCTTAGTTCAGGGCCTGTATCCACAAAGCTTAGTTCAGGGCCTGTATCCACAAAGCTTAGTTCAGGGCCTGTATCCACAAAGCTTAGTTCAGGGCCTGTATCCACAAAGCTTAGTTCAGGGCCTGTATCCACAAAGCTTAGTTCAGGGCCTGTATCCACAAAGCTTAGTTCAGGGCCTGTATCCACAAAGCTTAGTTCAGGGCCTGTATCCACAAAGCTTAGTTCAGGGCCAGTATCCACAAACGCTGTTCGGGCCTGCACCAAAGCTTAGTTCAGGGCCAGTATCCACAAAGCTTAGTTCAGGGCCTGTATCCACAAAGCTTAGTTCAGGGCCTGTATCCACAAAGCTTAGTTCAGGGCCTGTATCCACAAAGCTTAGTTCAGGGCCTGTATCCACAAAGCTTAGTTCAGGGCCTGTATCCACAAAGCTTAGTTCAGGGCCTGTATCCACAAAGCTTAGTTCAGGGCCTGTATCCACAAAGCTTAGTTCAGGGCCTGTATCCACAAAGCGGTAGGGTTGCTGATCTAGAATCCGACTTTTAGATCGTAATGAATAAGATTGTATGGACAGATCCTAGATTAGCACTCCTACTCTGTGGATACAGGCCCTGAACTAAGCTTTGTGGATACTGGCCCTGAACTAAGCTTTGTGGATACAGGCCCTGAACTAAGCTTTGTGGATACAGGCCCTGAACTAAGCTTTGTGGATACAGGCCCTGAACTAAGCTTTGTGGATACTGGCCCTGAACTAAGCTTTGTGGATACAGGCCCTGAACTAAGCTTTGTGGATACAGGCCCTGAACTAAGCTTTGTGGATACAGGCCCTGAACTAAGCTTTGTGGATACAGGCCCTGAACTAAGCTTTGTGGATACAGGCCCTGAACTAAGCTTTGTGGATACAGGCCCTGAACTAAGCTTTGTGGATACAGGCCCTGAACTAAGCTTTGTGGAATAATAAAACAGTCTAGTGTACTGTAGTCTAGTGTACTGTAGTCTAGTGTACACTGTTTAAATAAAGGTTATATATATATATATATATATATGTATGTATGTGTTCCTGATCTAAAGTGTGTCTATCTGGAGCCATCTGGACAGGATTACCCATTCTGTCCTACTCTAGTGTACTGTAGTCTAGTGTAGTCTAGTGTACTGTAGTCTAGTGTACTGTAGTCTAGTGTAGTGTAGTCTAGTGTAGTGTAGTCTAGTGTACTGTAGTCTAGTGTACTGTAGTCTAGTGTACTGTAGTCTAGTGTAGTGTAGTCTAGTGTACTGTAGTCTAGTGTAGTCTAGTGTACTGTAGTCTAGTGTACTGTAGTCTAGTGTACTGTAGTCTAGTGTACTGTAGTCTAGTGTACTGTAGTCTAGTGTACTGTAGTCTAGTGTACTGTAGTCTAGTGTACTGTAGTCTAGTGTACTGTAGTCTAGTGTACTGTAGTCTAGTGTACTGTAGTCTAGTGTACTGTAGTCTAGTGTACTGTAGTCTAGTGTAGTGTACTGTAGTGTACTGTAGTCTAGTGTACTGTAGTCTAGTGTACTGTAGTCTAGTGTAGTGTAGTCTAGTGTACTGTAGTCTAGTGTAGTCTAGTGTACTGTAGTCTAGTGTACTGTAGTCTAGTGTAGTCTAGTGTACTGTAGTCTAGTGTACTGTAGTCTAGTGTACTGTAGTCTAGTGTACTGTAGTGTACTGTAGTGTACTGTAGTCTAGTGTACTGTAGTGTACTGTAGTCTAGTGTACTGTAGTCTAGTGTAGTGTACTGTAGTGTACTGTAGTCTAGTGTACTGTAGTCTAGTGTACTGTAGTGTACTGTAGTCTAGTGTACTGTAGTCTAGTGTACTGTAGTCTAGTGTACTGTAGTCTAGTGTACTGTAGTGTACTGTAGTCTAGTGTACTGTAGTCTAGTGTACTGTAGTGTACTGTAGTCTAGTGTACTGGAGTCTAGTGTACTGGAGTCTAGTGTACTGTAGTGTACTGGAGTCTAGTGTACTGTAGTCCAGTGTACTGTAGTGTAGTCTAGTGTACTGTATTCTAGTGTACTGTAGTGTAGTCTAGTGTACTGTAGTCTAGTGTACTGTAGTGTACTGTAGTGTACTGTAGTCTAGTGTAGTGTACTGTAGTCTAGTGTAGTGTAGTCTAGTGTACTGTAGTCTAGTGTACTGTAGTGTACTGTAATCTAGTGTACTGTAGTCTAGTGTAGTGTACTGTAGTCTAGTGTACTGTAGTCTAGTGTACTGTAGTCTAGTGTACTGTAGTCTAGTGTACTGTAGTGTACTGTAATCTAGTGTACTGTAATCTAGTGTAGTGTACTGTAGTGTAGTGTACTGTAGTCTAGTGTACTGTAGTGTACTGTAATCTAGTGTACTTTAGTCTAGTCTAGTGTACTGTAGTCTAGTGTACTGTAGTCTAGTGTACTGTAGTATAGTGTAGTGTACTGTAATCTAGTGTACGCTCCACTGCATCTCTAAAGGGCTTTAGTCTATCTAACTAACTGTATGTGAATTTGCATGTTCCCAGAGATACACACTTCACTGGGTATCTAATCAGAAACTGCTGACTCATGCTCTAATGCCATGCAATGGGACTGTGGGGGTGAGGTTAGGTTGCTTTAAATGTGGAAATGTGCACAAAAATTTCCTATGTACAGGGTTGATGTGGTCAAACAGGCTGATGCCAGTGTGAGTGAAACCATTTGATGTAAAACAACAACAGTATAAATTAGTACTGTGTGTTTATCAGTGTATTCAGTGACTCTGGAAACGATCCATTCTAAACGGTTTCTTCTATGTCTTTCAGGATGTAAGAAAACAGGTGGCTCCCCTGCTCAAGAGCTTCCAGGGAGAGGTAAGACTGTATCTGTATTGTATTACATAGATGGACTGTGAGTAACCTCTTGTATTGCATTACATAGATGGACTGTGAGTAACCTCTTGTATTGCAGTACATAGATGTACTGTGTGAGTAACCTCTTGTATTGTATTACGTAGATGTACTGTGAATAACCTCTTGTATTGTATTACGTAGATGTACTGTGAGTAACCTCTTGTATTGTATTACATATATGTACTGTGTGAGTAACCTCTTGTATTGTATTACGTAGATGTACTGTGTGTAACCTATTGTATTGCAGTATGTATATGTACTGTGAGAGTAACCTCTTGTATTGTATTACATATATGTACTGCGTGTAACCTATTGTATTGCAGTACGTAG